>NC_064811.1:46616976-46679476 GCF_023721935.1 Panthera uncia | reverse complement strand
AATAGTAGAAAAACAAACAATCGGATTTAAAAATGGGCACATGATCTGTATAGCCATTTTCCCAAAGACATACATTGACAACAGTGATATGAAAAGATGCTCAACATCAGTAATCATCAGGAGAATGAAAATCAAAACCACAGAGAAATCACCTCACACTTGTTAGAATGTCTCTTGTCAAAAATACAAGAAATAACAAGTTTTGGTGAGACTGTAGAGAAGAGGAAAGCCTTATGGACTGTTGGTGGGGATGTAAACTGATGGATCTACTATGGAAAATAGTGTGAAGTTTCATGAAAAAATTAAAAATAGAACTACCATATCCAGAAATTCCACTGGTGGGTGTCAATTTCCAAATAAATTGACACTATTAGCTCAAAAAGATATATGCACCCCCATGTTCATTGCAGCATCATTTATAGTAGTCAAGATATGAAAAAAAGTGTGGTATATACAGTGGGTATTAATCAGCCATAAAAAGGAATTAAATTTCACCATTTGCAACAACACAGATGAACCTTAAGGGCATTATGCTAAATAAAACAAATCAACTGGAGAAAAAAGGCTACAGAGAACAGATTGGTGATTACCAGAAGCAGGGGGTGAGGGTGTGCAAGATGGGTGAATAAATGAAGTCAAAAGGTACAAACTTCCTGTTGTAAAGTAAGTAAATTATGTGGATATAATGCATAGCATGGTGACTAGTTAATAATAACTATTGCTTGTATAAAAGTTGCTAAGAGAGTAGATCTGAACAGTTCTCATTTCAAGACAAAATTCTATAAATATGTATGGTGATAGATGTTAATTAGACATACTGTGATGATCATTTCACAATTACACAAATATCAAATTTTTATGTTGTACACTTGAAACTAATGTAATGTATGCCAATTACCCTTTTTAAACAAAAAGAAGAAAAGAGAAATAGGCTCTGGAAAACCTGGAAAAGTAATTTTAAATGAATAGGTATATACAATAAGTATATTTCATATTTATATAAAATGAATGAATATAGAATGTAAAATGCCAGGTCTCTAATGACCAACAAACCTCTCAATTTTATCACTATCAGTTTTAATTGCCCCTTAACTCTAACATTTGACATCTCTTCTTCCATGGAATTCACTTTAATAAATTAGAACTTAGAATCATGGGATTAATGGACACAAAGTTGATTCTTGAGCTGTTAATGAGATAAGTGGAAAATTGCATATTTTAGGAGTCTAAGACCACTAATTGTGTGTTTGCATATTTCTTTAGACTCACAGTTATCCCACGTTTCAAAGGCATAGGGATCCGATTTTTTTATTATAGTTATAAAATTTAGGATTGAAAATCTACTAAAATGACATAGATAACTTCATCGACAACAAGAACATGGGTCAGCATATAAAATCTAATGTACTTATTGACCATACCTCTGAAATTTTATTTAAATCCCCCAAAATATAAATATGGCCAGAAATGCTTTGATTCTCTTCTTTATATCTATTTTGATATGTCGAGTTATTGCAAATTTAAAGAGAAATGTACTTACTAAACATAATAGTTTCTTTCTTTAATGTTTCTTTATTCTGAAAGAGAGCGTGCACAGGCACAACTAGGGGAGGGGCAGAAAGAGAGAGAGTTGGGGAGAGAATACCAACCAGGATCCACACTGTCAGCACAAAGCCTAAAGCTGGGTTCCATCTCAGGAACCATGTGCCAAAATCAAGAGTTGGACACTTAACTGATTGAGCCACCCAGATGCCCCTAAATATAATAGTTTCTAGAAATTTATTTCAGTGGGTGTTTATATTTCTGATAGTTTACGCTTACCCTATTCCTTACATTATCTAATAAAAGCCATTCTTCACACTCTACCCCTCAGGGAGAAAAACATTTCATGAACCCAAGCGCTACTTGGCTATTGTCTACACCACTAGTCTATTCCAATATCTGGCATATAAAACCAGGACATTTCATTGTAGCATTGGAGTCTTGCTCTCACTTGGCCTAAATCTATAATCTATTCATCTAATTTTTTTTTTATTTCTTCTTACAGAAACTGATCACAGCTGATTTCAACTTTATCACCAGGAACAAAATACATTCTAGATACTAAACTCCACTCCCTTAGAGACCTATCTGGAGTTTTTATAAAAGCATACACATTTATGAAAAGGTAGACCTAATGTTTTCTATTTTTTCTTCCTATTGTTATTGATGCATCTCGACTTGAGAACACTCGGGGTGATGTTTTGTTTTAGAAGCACGAGTTTCCCAATTCATCAAAAACTTCCCCCTCTGAAAGACGTAAACAATAAAACTAAACATAACCCAACTATTAGCCCACCATAAAATGGATCCAGTCCCCTTACTCAGCAATTTCAAATGGCTCCAACATTCTACATGGTCACTGTTACATAAACCACTGAGTCCTTGCACCAAGAAAATGAAACTACACCTCCATTCATACTTGAATTTTTGGCACTATAAAATCTATAACCAAGAGTAAGTTTCTATTTCCTAACAGTGAGTCTCTTATTAAATTACAGATTTGAAGAACTCCTAAACTTCGACAGCCACAATTCTTACATAAAATGACAACCCGTGCGCATTTGGTTAATAAGTACATAATAAGCATGAGGATGAGAACTTTCCACTAAATCTATAGCTAAACAATGAAAGGAGATGGCACCAAACGTCTGCCGAGGCAAAACCAGGAGATATACAAAAAATATATAAAAAATAAAAGTAAAAAGAGATGTGGCTCACAGATCTGATTCACTTTCCTTGAAATGTAGCTTTTGCTCTATTATCTCCTGAAATAATTGGCTTTATACCTTCTTGATGTTGGCTTTGCCTGATTCTTGATAACAGCTTGCTTTTTCCCTTGGTTCACTTTTTTTTTTTTTTTTTCTCTTTGCAACTCCAGTGCTCTCATGACTATGTTTCAGTCTGCCTTTCCCGGCATCGTCCTCCTTATGAATTTAAGCCTGCTTCTTTGAATTCTTTGCTCTGCGAAATACTATCACATGGCTCTTAAGCTTTTTGTCCTAAGTACTTAAACATTCCAAGTGTCAATTAATTTGAGTCAAAGTCCTACTGGCAAATACTTTCTTCTGTTCAACAATGCCAGGTTTTTGTTTTATTTTTACAAATTTAAAAATAATCAGGGAAGGTCTGTTTCGTGTCTTAGCTGTTAAACATTTAAGAAAAGGGGCACCTGGGAGCACCTGAGTGGCTCATTCCATTGGGCATCTGACTTTGGCTCAGGTCATGATCTCACGGTTCATGGGTTTGAGCCCCGCGTCAGGCTCTGTGCAGACAGCTCAGAGCCTGGAGCCTGCTTCAGATTCTGTGTCTCCCTCTCTCTCTCCACACTTCCCCTAGTCTGTCTGTCTGTCTGTCTCTCTCTCTCTCTCAAAATAAATAAATATTAAATAATCAATAAATAAATAATTTAAGAACACATATTTGACTTCTCAATATAGCAGAGTAACACTGAAGTAACATGCGTGATTAAGCAATTGTTGATATAATGTCCAGATTCAATAATACAAGTTTGAATAAGTTTGACCAGATAGTTCCTGAAATCTTCTAGAGAGGACATGTTGAACTTCCGTAAAAAAGTGAATCATGAACATTAGTATTTAAAAGTTTATAATATTAACAATCATTAATCCTTTGGCTGAGTAAATCAAATCAAAGATAGTTAATGAAAAATAATTTTAAAATTTAAAATATTAGCTTATATGCCTTTGAATGCAAAGTATTTACATTTTCACAGAAAGATCTCAAAATTGCTCAATATTTTAAAAAGCACTAATAAGTGTCTTAATCTATGGAATTATTATTCTTGGAACTATTTTTATGATAGGGTTTGAGTTGCAAACATGCTATAAAAATGCAGTATTTGGCATCCATTCTTATTTTTGTAAACATATATTTGTCTCTCATTTAATTCAATCTATAGTCTCTCTGGGATCTTTCCTACTACTGAAGATACTGATGATTGCTATAAAATAACATAATATTTGAATTATCTGCTTTACACCTCTAATTAAAACCCTGAAAGAAGTTTACGAAACACTGCATTGTGTATTATGTTTATATTTTATTTCATGCTTTTCAAAATGCAAAAGACTGCTGTTAGGTGTTCCACTGACAGACTATCTGTGAGTGTCCAATTATAATTTAACACTTGAATATTTGTCAAATTTGATTGTTACTTTAGGTTGTGTTAATTGAGAAGATTATACAGTGTTCCATTTAAATAAATCAAGTTGAACTTTGGTTTTTTTCTTAAGCATTGCAGTTACTGAAAACTAACAAAGACCTAATAGGAAAGAAATATTTCTCATGCATTCATGTTGTTGCTGACATAGAGAAATAACTGAAAATACAGGAAACTCATTGGATGATCTTGGCCAGCCATCTGTCTTAATAGAATACATTCAACCCTCTTCTACAGGTGCTCAAATGCAATTGTATGCATTAATGGTGAAACCAAGTACATGGGAAGACAGACCCAAAACTTCTTTAACAAAAACAGTTTTGCTTTTTACCTGTTTGGTAGAGGCATAATTACACATATATATTCAATGGCAAAAGATCTTTCCAGTTATAAACTAGTAAATTTCCAGTCTGTCCTCAATCCTAACACAATGAATATTTGCTTATATAACATATAGCATTCAATTTTCATAAAGGAAATACCCACAATAACATTCCACTTTTTTAAAAAAAAGTTTTATTTCAGCTATTTCATGCTATATCTACTTGATTAATTTACTGTCACCTTGAATTCTATTTCCTGTCACACCCCTTCCTCCATTCAAACCCACTATTTTCATATTCATTCTTCTCTTTAATACATAGATATGTTTTTTACATTTATTTATTTTTGAGAGACAGAGACAGAGCACAAGTGGGGGAAGGGCTACAGAATCCCAAGCAGGCTCCAGGCTCCAAGCTGCCAGCACAGAGCCCAACGCAGGGCTGGAACTCATGAACTGCGAGATCATGACCCCAGCAGAAGTCAGACACTCAACCAACTGAGCCACTCAGGTGCCCCAATACATAGATATGTTTTAAGACTGGGAGATAGGATTCAAAATCATTTGTATTCTTTTTTGGGCATCTCCTAATGTTGTTTCATACTGGAACATAAAATTCATATTGAGCTTGTGGGATATCAAATAGCTATGTCCTGGTTAAGGAGATTGTAGGGAAGCATCACACTGCTTTCTGGCCCTGCTGAAAACATTTGGCCTGTATCTATTTAATGTCTATTTAGGGGGTGGGTCCTGTTTGTGGTCATGAATTCCTTAGACCATGTTATCTATGGAATATCTTAACTTGTTCTCAATCCTGCCTTTTGCATCTGCTCTTTCATAGTCTTGGGAACACCTTATGCTTTACATGCTGTCTATACTTTCTTGTTGGCACATAGCCATTGACATATTGTACAATGTTTTCTTTATAATGTGGGCCTAGTAAATACAGGAGCTTGAGAGCAGTTCAGGAAGACTTTCCTGAGCCTCCCTCTCACCTCTCTTGATTCGGGGGTCTTAAATAAGCCTTTCTGTGGTCCTTGGCTTTGTTGGACAAAGCCGAAAGCCGAACCCACAATTGGTGACCTCCATGTGATGAGCCAGACCCACAATTGGCGACCCTGACTTGATAAACTGAACCTGCATGAGATTATTAATTTTGGTGATGAGGCGGCATTCTTTTCCTCTCAAATATTATGTAATAAAATCTTAGACACTATTTCAATGCAGGGCCTGCTCAGTACATGGTTGTTAAATGAACAAACACTGGAATAGGAAAACAAGACAAAAAATAGAATTCAGCTTTTGACTGAGACCTGATCATTAGTGGAAATAAATCTTGAGACTGCTTATTAATCAAATTCAAAAGGTGTAATGTTCCTGGATTAGGGGTACGTAAAAGTGTTCTGAATTGTGTTATTCTGACAATATGATACAAGCTTTGGGTTACCCTATAATTTAATTAGGCATTTATTCTATTTTTCTTGTTTTTATTCCTTTGGGATAACTAAGAGCTGCCACTTTTTAATTGAAAATTATGATTTTTTTTTTCTTAAACTCTGTATTTCACTTATCTATTCCATCCATCTTGATGCTATGTAGACCTAAATTAAATACATCAAGCACAGGGAATTCATTCTACTTTAATTAGTGATCAAGCATAACCAAGGAATAGGCAGTTTTTAGAAAGCAGCTGAATTAAATAAAGGGCAAGCTGATTCATTTATTCATTTGAACACTATAGTTGCTTAATATCAATACTGCCAATAAACTTTCTATGAATTTTTTCCTACTCAATAATTATTTAAGAAATTTTAAATAGCACATGTCTTTGATCATATAAATTTAATGCGGAGACAAACTGGAAAATGTCTAGCTAAATTTCAGTAAGTTATACACATATGTATTTATAAACATATGAAACATTTTTATAACTCTATTCATTTCTTGATTTGTTATATATTTCCTATTCTTAGGATATTTGTAGAGCATACAGCCAGACGATTTTAAAAACAACATCTAAACAGCTAATGTGTAACTATTTATCATAATCATTGATTATGTAAAACTTTACCACTTTATCAATGAAGAGGTCATAGTTCAAATATTAAATAGAAATTTCCCTCAAAGTTCTACAAACATAATGTGACTATAATACTAGCTCCTGGGGCGCCTGGGTGGCTCAGTCGGTTAAGCATCCGACTTCGGCTCAGGTCATGATCTCATGGTTCGTGGATTCGAGCCCCACATCGGGCTCTGTGCTGACAGCTCAGAGCCTAGAGCCTGCTTCTGATCTTGTGTCTCCCTCTCTCTACATTCGCGTACCCTCCCCCACTCACGCTCTGTCTCAAAAATAAACAAACATTAAAAAAAATTATAATACTAGCTCCTTACAGCATATCTATCCACAAGTCTTTAGATTTTTTTATTTGATAATGTGTAAGCTAAAATGCTACCGTCAAAATTATTGATTGGCAAAGAAATCCCAAATAAAAACAAGTCAAAGTAGAATGCAGGAAGGCATGAGATGTCCTATACAACTCATTTATCAAGCTGACACATAACTATCAGTAGTAGTATATTATTTTAAAATAAATACCATATCAATCCAGCCACTACATTAGTGTAATGTGAATGCAACTATTTGCCTTTAATCAAACTTGACAATTATTTTTTGTTGTTTGCTTCTACCTTCAAGTCATGGGAGTATCATTTTGACAGTGAAGCCTGAGAAAAATAACATTAAAGCTAAAAAGAAAAGGGAGATGTACACTGAGATACCCTGGAAATAAAACATTTTTTTTTTAACTTTGAAAACCAGTACGTGTATACATCTAGAAACCAAAATGCACTAAAATCCTAATTCACATTTCATCCTAATTTTTAAATGAAAATGAAAACACAGAAGATTTTAAAGATTCAAGTTGTTCCTAAAAGGAGCATATCAAAACATTTATTCCTCTCCATAAATTTGGCCACCAAAGTTTCTGGAGTATTGTGTATATGAGTATATTTATTCAAATGCTTTTATTTTGTTGCTTATATAATTTTTATCTATCACATCATGCAAATCGCACCTCCCCCTGAACACTGACATACACATGCACATCAATTTCTTTTAACCATTTGCTTTTTAATATTTTAGGGACTTTAAAGAGTATAAAAATATGAAAGTGCTATTTAGTTAATGGTATCATTCTTGATATTTTGGCTAATGAGAATGTTTTATGAGAATTAATTCAAACCCCAAGTATATGTTACTCTCTCAACTATAAGACTAGACTGTCAGGAATTTTTAGAGTAAAATGTTCAGCTGAATCAAATTTTCTGGGTTTTTTTTTTGTTTTTGTTTTTGTTTTTTTAAGTTTATCATTACTTTTATCCTTTATCACCCTGGAAAGAATGTGTCTAGCATAGGTTTCAAAATCCCACTACTTTAAAGTCTTTAGAATAATCTATTTGTCCCTGTTGCACTGTTTCAGCTCCTAAAAGTTAATGTTATTACTTGTTAATATTTCACCTGATAATTAGTATATTATCAAGAGAAGATAAAAATATGAAAAATAATGCCACTAGAATGTTTCTCATTTATATTTTCTGTGCTTCTTTGTCTGTCTGATATACCCATCTTATGAGTTCTATACCACATAATATGATGCAATGTCTCAAAGTTTTCCTCATCAAATAGTTATTAAACTATTATTTGGCCAAATTGACTTGTGCTCCTTTTTAGCAAGATCCAGGCTTAAATTTGCTAGTTTGAGGCCTAATCAATACTGTGATAACTGTTCCATTAATCCTCTCTCACTGCTTTTCTCTCTCATCTTTCCAGAAAGCTGTTCACTGTTGTTACCTCACAGTAGACCATTGATTTCCTGAGTAATAACTTTAGAAGCATATCACTATTTTTTTCCTTTTTCTCAACAGCAGAACCCAATCAAGTTTTGAGATATACTACTCATTTTTGATTATGTAAAATGGAATATTCTGTAGTCCAACATAATTAACAAAGAAGCAAAAAAAAAGCAAAAAAAAGGAAATAAAAAAGAAAAAAAAGACTTAGTCAATTATTCCAAATGGAATAATTAATAGGGTTTATAATATTTGGTTCCATGGATTGAAACAATTGTCAATTCCCAAACACAAGCCCTCTGGAGAAATTTAAATAATTTTCTTGTTCAACAACATGGAACATGATGAAAATGTATTTAGACATCAAACATGCTCAAAATTACAGTAATAGAGAAAATTTTTATAAGCTGAAGGTTATGGATTCTACATGAAAATATCAGAATTTTAAAACTCTAGCTATTGTCCAGTAGCCTAAGCCTTAGCTTTTGTTCTGACTTGAAATTCATATGTACAAAATGACAACTTATTTCTAATGCTTTTCATAGACATAGGAAGGGCATGCTATTGATTGGTTTATTTTACTCATGTCTGATTTCTAATGATGTTTTACAAATTAGTTCTTTGAGATTTATCTGCTTAATCACACTCATATATATTAGTTCTTTGAGATTTATCTGCTTAATCACACTCATATATATTATTTTAAGCTAATACCCCTCATATCACCTGACGTACTTTGTAATAGTGACTGCTGTGGCTTATGGATATAAAAGCTCCCAGTTATTTGACAGTTTTACAATGCCAATTCTGTCCATTGGCAGGAGAATACAAGTTATGCTTTAAGGGAAAGAGTGTGAGAAGTCTGGATCCTTGAGCATATTTCACATGCTCCAATTTTATCCCACTACTGCCAGAGGCTTGCAGGGTACTTTTGGTCTTCATAGAAGGGCAAGGCAAGAAGTAAATATTAAAATTTGTCAGTTGCATTATGACCACTGAGTAATTCCTCTTGACTATACCTTTATCAAGAGGCAGAGAAAGGAGTTTTCAGTTGGTAGCTACCTGGTTGTTTAATGAAAGAGGCAAAGGAAAAGAATGTGTAGTGGTATACTTGTAAGCTGGCATTCTGGAGGGAGAAAGTCCCAATGTATAGTGTTTGCTGATTTCTGTGGTGAACATCCTCCCCATAATGGTCAATTTCAAACTACCAACAGTTTAGCTACTGGTTTGCAAATTCTTGAAAATTTAACAATCAGATATTATGAGCCTGTTAACAGCCAGTTCTAGCACACCAATAGGGGATCACACAGTCAACATTCTTTAAAATAAAAACATTAAATTTTAATTTATTTTAAATCTTATGTGTTAATAATGCAATTCTCCACAGTACTTTTTGGGTATCTGCATGTGCATGCATACATACACTTATGCACACATTCATACACATCGACAAGTTGCCTTGACTGATTCTCTTTAACTACATTGCTAAAATAGTAAATTCTAAAATTTCTGGAATGTGCTTACTGTACCCTAAAGAAAGATCAAATATATAATAACAGCCTTTACCAGTCCATCATCAAACCATCAATCAGCTAAATAATAAAGATATGTTTGTTGGTCTTGCTCATATGTGCATATTAGATGCTTATTAGCTGCCCTGAAGTTCCTAATTATGTAGGTCATCCTTTTTATATAGACTAAATTATTAGTAGTAATATAATAAATGATCAGGCATTTTAAACTATTTAGGAAACTGGGTATATTCATGATTAGACGACTTATTGTCAACTATCACCAGTCAATATGATAAGCAATTCAATCAATAACACACCATCTGGATAAATTTAAAAATATATTTCTTATCCTTCAGTTAAGAAAAGGAAGATGACCCAAATAGATAAAATCATGAATGAAAATGGAATGATTACAACCAATCCCTCAGAGATACAAACAATTATCAGGGAATACTGTGAAACATTATATGCCAACAAATTGGACAACCTGGAAGAAATGGACAAATTCCTAAACACCCACACTCTTCCAAAACTCAATCAGGAGGAAATAGAAAGCTTGAACAGACCCATAACCAGCGAAGAAATTGAATTGGTTATCAAAAATCTCCCAACAAATAAGAGTCCAGGACCAGATGGCTTCCCACGGGAGTTCTACCAGACGTTTAAAGTAGAGATAATACCTATCCTTCTCAAGCTATTCCAAGAAATAAAAAGGGAAGGAAAACTTCCAGACTCATTCTATGAAGCCAGTATTACTTTGATTCCTAAACCAGACAGGGACCCAGTAAAAAAAGAGAACTACAGGCCAATATCCCTGATGAATATGGATGCAAAAATTCTCAATAAGATACTAGCAAATCGAATTCAACAGCATATAAAAAGAATTATTCACCATAATCAAGTGGGATTCATTCCTGGGATGCAGGGCTGGTTCAACATTCGCAAATCAATCAACGTGATACATCACATTAATAAAAGAAAAGATAAGAACCATATGATCCTGTCAATCGATGCAGAAAAGGCCTTTGACAAAATCCAGCACGTTTCTTAATAAAAACCCTTGAGAAAATTGGGATAGAAAGAGCATACTTAAACATCATAAAAGCCATCTATGAAAAGCCCACAGCTAACATCATCCTCAATGGGGAAAAAGTGAGAGCTTTTTCCCTGAGATCAGGAACACGACAGGGATGCCCACTCTCACCGCTGTTGTTCAACATAGTGTTGGAAGTTCTAGCATCAGCAATCAGACAACAAAAGGAAATCAAAGGCATCAAAATTGGCAAAGATGAAGTCAAGCTTTCGCTTTTTGCAGATGACATGATACTATACATGGAAAATCCGATAGACTCCACCAAAAGTCTGCTAGAACGGATACATGAATTCAGCAAAGTTGCAGGATACAAAACCAATGTACAGAAATCAGTTGCATTCTTATACACTAACAATGAAGCAACAGAAAGACAAATAAAGAAACTGATACCATTCACAATTGCACCAGGAAGTATAAAATACCTAGGAATAAATCTAACCAAAGATGTAAAAGATCTGTATCCTGAAAACTACAGAAAGCTTATGAAGGTAATTGAAGAAGGTATAAAGAAATGGAAAGACATTCCCTGCTCATGGATTGGAAGAATAAATATTGTCAAAATGTCAATACTACCCAAAGCTATCTACACATTCAATGCAATCCCAATCAAAATTGCACCAGCATTCTTCTCGAAATTAGAACAAGCAATTCTAAAATTCATATGGAACCACAAAAGGCCCCGAATAGCCAAAGTAATTTTGAAGAAGACGACCAAAGCAGGAGGCATCACAATCCCAGACTTTAGCCTCTACTACAAAGCTGTCATCATCAAGACAGCATGGTACTGGCACAAAAACAGACACATAGACCAATGGAATAGAATAGAAACCCCAGAACTAGACCCACAAACATATGGCCAACTCATCTTTGACAAAGCAGGAAAGAACATCCAATGGGAAAAAGACAGTCTCTTTAAGAAATGGTGCTGGGAGAACTGGACAGCAACATGCAGAAGGTTGAAACTAGACCACTTTCTCACACCATTCACAAACATAAACTCAAAATGGATAAAGGACCTGAATGTGAGACAGGAAACCATCAAAACCCTAGAGGAGAAAGCAGGAAAAGACCTCTCTGACCTCAGCCGTAGCAATCTCTTACTTGACACATCCCCAAAGGCAAGGGAATTAAAATCAAAAATGAATTACTGGGACCTTATGAAGATAAAAAGCTTCTGCACAGCAAAGGAAACAACCAACAAAACTAAAAGGCAACCAACGGAATGGGAAAAGATATTTGCAAATGACATATCGGACAAAGGGCTAGTATCCAAAATCTATAAAGAGCTCACCAAACTCCACACCTGAAAAACAAATAACCCAGTGAAGAAATGGGCAGAAAACATGAATAGACACTTCTCTAAAGAAGACATCCAGATGGCCAACAGGCACATGAAAAGATGCTCAACGTTGCTCCTCATCAGGGAAATACAAATCAAAACCACACTCAGATATCACCTCACGCCAGTCAGAGTGGCCAAAATGAACAAATCAGGAGACTATAGATGCTGGCGAGGATGTGAAGAAATGGGAACCCTGTTGCACTGTTGGTGGGAATGTAAATTGGTTCAGCCACTCTGGAAAGCAGTGTGGAGGTTCCTCAGAAAATTAAAAATAGACCTACCCTATGACCCAGCAATAGCGCTGCTAGGAATTTACCTAAGGGATACAGGAGTACTGATGCATAGGGGCACTTGTACCCCAATGTTTATAGCAGCACTCTTAACAATAGCCAAATTATGGAAAGAGCCTAAATATCCATCAACTGATGAATGGATAAAGAAATAGTGGTTTATATACACAATGGAGTACTACATGGCAATGAGAAAGAACGAAATATGGCCCTTTGTAGCAATGTGGATGGAACTGGAGAGTGTGATGCTAAGTGAAATAAGCCATACAGAGAAAGACAGATACCACATGTTTTCACTCTTATGTGGATCCTGAGAAACCTAACAGCAACCCATGGAGGAGGGGAAGGAAAAAAAAAAAAAAAGAGGTTTGAGTGGGAGAGAGCCAAAGCATAAGAGACTCTTAAAAACTGAGAACAAACTGAGGGTTGATGGGGGGTTGGAGGGAAGGGAGGGTGGGTGATGGGTATTGAGGAGGGCACCTTTTGGGATGAGCACTGGGTGTTGTATGGAAACCAATTTGACAATAAATTTCATATATTGAAAAAAAATAAAAATAAATAAAAATATATTTCTTATCCTTCAGTTATTTTAAATTCTAACATTTTATTTCATATGAATAGATAATTGTTCTTGTATGCAGGACCTAGCTTTAACTCCTCAGGAGTGTTCAGGACAAAGAGTTCCTATGGAGAGAGCAAATCTGAATCGACTTCCCAATACAAACATAGATGCTTCTGCCACCACAAAATAAAGAGAAAATTGAAAAAACTATCTGTGTAACCCAATGAAAGTTTTAAAAAACAACACAGCTTTTATTCCAGTCCATACCATAATACTGTCCCTTTTGCTACTCAACACTGGTGAATACAAATGCATAAATGAATTTTCCCTTCCTCCTTATGTTATAATTTTAAGTAGAATAACATAAGGATGTTAACATTTAAAGTGTGTAGAAATGTAAAACTAATGGGTCAAAATTTAACTTTAAAAAAATAGATTTGCATACATTTACACTTTATACGAATATTATGGTAGTCATTTATTTCCTGAAGGACTTAGCTAAATGGTAACAACACTTAATAATCCACTCTAAACATGGAAACTGTGTGGACTGATAGATTTTTTTTTTATTTTAATTTGCTAATTAGGTTTTCTTTTAAATAAACCAGCCAATTTTCAAAATTACTATATAATAAGAATGATTCCATTTTCAATGTTGCAAATCTATTTCTCTTCCAGTTCATAAGTATTTATAATCCTTCTTTCACCACTATTTTCTACATATAATTCTAAGTAAGCTACCTTTTATATTTTGTGGATTGACACTGTAATTTATTCTATAGGAAATAATTGAACACACTTCTGGTTTTATTTCTGACATGTAAATATCTTGGGAGTTGTTACTCCTATCTTTAAAACAAGAAAAAAATGTAATAACTTACATCAATAATGTTTTTTAATCTTTCAGACAAACAGAAGTTTTGGGGCAACTGATACACCCAAATCTAGGCAGTCAGACATAGATTCAAAGACATACAAAAATTACAAGGCATGTCATGTCAAAAGGCAATAATGAAACAAACAAAACAAAAACCAAAAAGATACAGACAAAAAAACAAAGCAGTCAGAAGAACCAGACTTAGATATGATCCCAATGTTTGAAATCATTGGCCAAATAATTTATAATAACTCTATGTATGGAAAAAAGATAAAGTTCCTTAGGTCTGGATTACTGAAACTCTGCACATTTCCATGACCTGCTTTATAGCTGGTCCCTGACTGGCTCCTGCCCTTGGAATATTCTGCCTGATAAGAATGCTTTTATATGTCTGAGGCATTGGGCCACGCACTACTAGCTTAAGCAGATAGTTATTATGGCAAATGCCAGTTTTTGCTTGGGAAGAATAGAGTCTAAATACCGAGATCAGTTATAGAGATACTGCATGTTGATGGGACCAATCCTCAATAAACAACCCTGAACACCAAACAGAGAGCTTGGGTGAGCTCCCTGGTTAGCAATAGAGACATACTTCAGATATTGTGGGTTCAGTTTCAGACCACTACAATAAGGTGAATATTGCAATAAAGTGAATCAAATGAATTTTTCAGTTTCTTAGTGCGTATAAGTGTTTACATTATACTGTGGTCTATAAAGTGTGCAATAGCATTATGTCTAAAAAACACTGAATACCAAAATTTTAAATACTTCATTGGACTATGGGGAAGATAGAGTAGGAAAAGGATCATGAGCTCACCTCTTCCCATAGACACATCAAGGCTGCAACTACATATAATGAAACTCTGAAAATGACCTGAAGACTGGCTGAACAGCTCTTCCACAGCTAGAAATATAAAGAAAAAGACACTTTGAGGGGGTAGGAGGAGCAGAGTCATGGTTGGCAATCCACAAGTGGAAGAGATATAACAGGCATGGAGATCCTCCCTGAGGAGGGTTCCAAGCCCCATATTGGGCACCCCAGACCCTAGGGACCTACACTGGGAAGAGAAGGTGGGTTTCTCTGTAGGAGGTCTGGACAGCTATAGGAACCTGAAACTATGCTCTTAAAGGGCCTGTGCACTATATCACTCAGTTCAAGACCCAGGATAAAAGCAGTTTGGAAAGCACCTAGATTATACCACACACACACAAAAAAAAATTATTGACTCATTTTAGGAAATGTACCAAGCAGCTGAGGAACAATAGGAACTTTCTCCGGGATCGGAATTACTGGCAGGCATGATTTTTTTTTTTTAATTTTTTGCCCTCCTTTAGCCTACCTGGTCAAACACTGATGGGAGCCAGTTTTGACACTCTCCATTTGTCTTGAAACCACTGCTTGCGCAGCCCCAGCATTCCACTGCAGACCTGCCCATCTGAACCTCTCACTTCAACAGGAGCCTCTTCAGGGAAGCTCCCAAACTGCCACACCTGGTGGGCAGCCCTGGCTAGCACTGGTGCCCCTTCAAAGCAACTCCTGCCTTCTAGAGGTGGGGGGCCAGCCCTGTCCACCAACAAGCCCACAACAGCTATAGCTGGGCCACTCAGCCAGCTACCCCAGGGGTTAGTCCTGCTCACTAGTGCAGCTGCAGTAGTCACAGCCTAGCCCCAACAGTAGGGTACAGGCAGCTCACACAGGGGACATATGAGGATTAAGTTTAGGAATCCCCTGAGCTTGTACCAATAGGTTAACAAAGCTTAGGACAAGAGCGTCCAGAATAGGTAAACAGGGCGAAAGTTCCCCCAGCATAGAACAAAAGCAGAAAGCTGCTTCTACAGACAAAAGCATCCAGAATAGGTAAATAGGGCAAAAGACCACCTCAAGAGGATAAAACTGCCTGGAGCTAATTAGCAAAAGAAAGGTGCCTTGGTGACCCGGAGGTAGCATGTTCTATCTGTCTTACCCCCTAGGCAAGTTAAGATAAACAGACACAGCTCCTGGTGCCTGCTATAACAGCTATCTGTTTGGCACCGCAATTCTGTTTTGTATTGACCCAAACCCCTGACACCGAGTATCTTTGAAACCCCCTTTCTCTCACACACTTGAATTAATGATCGTTGTTTCGTTGTCTCTTTCTGCATGTCCATCACGTTTGTAAATCTTCTGATCCTAATAAATATGGAGCAAGGACCCTTACTCAGGGCTCTTGTGTCCTTCCAGACATTAACCTCTCTTGCATTCAATTCTGCATCTGCTCTCTTGCTGGACAAGAGAGAACTCCAGACTCAAAGTCTGCAACAGGGGCACACCTGGAGCACTTGGCTCTAATGAATAGAGAGATTACACCACTGGGTCCCACAGGA
This sequence comes from Panthera uncia, assembly GCF_023721935.1. NCBI lineage: Eukaryota > Metazoa > Chordata > Mammalia > Carnivora > Felidae > Panthera > Panthera uncia. The sequence continues at coordinate 46,663,041 of NC_064811.1, read as the reverse complement.
TGCCTTCCACATAAGGCCACTACCTTCAAGACCATGAGAAATAGCTTACCTACCTAATACTTAGAAACATTATGTCCACAGAGAGTTGGACAAAATGAGACACAGCAATATGTTCTAAATAAAAGAATAAGACAAAAGCCTCAGAAAAAGAACTAAATAAAATGGACATAAAAAATCTACCTAATAGTGTTTGAAGTTTGCAAAGATGCTCAATGGACTTAAAAAAAATAGTAATAAACTTAGTAAGAACTTTAAGAAAGGGATAAAAAAATATAAATAACTAATCAGTGCTGAACTTTTTAATAACTAAATGAGAAATACACTAGAGGGAATCAATGGTAGATTAGACAGTGCAGAACAAATCAGTGATTTGGAAGACAGGGTAATGGAAACCACCCAGGTCGAATAACAAAAAACAAAAGACTTAAAATATGAGGATAGGTTAAGAGACCTCTGAGACAACTAAAATTTGCATCAAAGCGGTCCCAGAAAGAGAAGAGAGGGGAAAAAAGGGAGCAGAAAACATACTTGAAAAGACAATAGTTGAAAATTTCCCTAATCAGGGATAGGAAATAGACAACCAAGTCCAGAAAGCCCTGAGAGTCTCAAACGAGATGAACCCAAGGAGATCCACAAAAACACACATAATGATTAAAATGTTAGAAATTAATAATAAGGACATAATCTTAAAAGTAGCAAGATAAAAGTAAATAGTTACATGCCAGGGAAACCCCATAAGACTATCATTTGAATTCACAGCAGACACTGTGCAGGCATAAGGATGTGACATGATATATTGCAAATGCTGGGGAGGGGCACCTGGGTGGCTCAGTGGATTAAGCCTCCAATTCTTGATTTCAGCTCAGGTCATGATCTCATGTTTTGTGAGATTGAGTACCTGCATCTGGCTTTCCCCTGACAGTGCAGAGCCTGCTTGGGATTCTCTTTCTCCCTCTCTCTGCCCCTTCCCCGATCACACATGCATGTTTGCATTCTCTAAATAAATAAATCAAATAAATAAATCAAGAAATAAATAAACCAAGAAATCGCTGAGAAACACATAAATAAACCTATAACCAAGAATACTCTGCCCAGCAAGATTATCATTGAGAATTGAAAGAGAGATAGAGTTTCCCAGACAAACAAAAGTTAAAGAAGTTCATCATCACTAAACTGATTTTGTAAATAATGTTAAAGGGACTTCTTTAAGAGGAAAAGAAATGGCCATAACTACAAATAATAAAATTATGAAAGGAAAACTATTCACTGTTAAGAACAAAAATATAATAAAGGTAGTAGCTCAATCACTTAGAAAATAAGTATAAAGGTTAAAAGATAAAAGTAGTAAAATCAATTATATCCACAAAAATTTATTAAGGATTACACAAAATAAGAAGATGTAAAATATGATGTCATATAAATAAAATGTGGAGGGGGAGAGTAAAAATGCAGTGCTTTTAGAGTGTAAACTTAGGCATCCATCAAATTAATATAGACTTCTATATACATAAGATTTTCCATGAATCTCATGGCATTCACAAACCATAAACCCATAAGAGAATCACAGAAAAATAAAGAGAAATGAATCTAAACATGACACTAAATAAAGTCATCATGTCATAAGGGAAGAGAATAAGAGAATAAGAAACAGAACTATAAAAATAACCAGAAAGCAATTAACAAAGTGGCAATACGTTCATAATGACAAATATTTACTTCAAATGTAAATAGACTAAATGCTCCAATCAAAAGACATAGCATGACTGAATGGATTCAAAAATAAGACCCATCAAAAGCAAAGACAAAAACCAGACCCATCTATATGCTCCCTACAAGAGACTCACTTCAGACCTAAAGACACATACATGCTGAAAGTGAGGGATGGGGAAAAATATATCCTATAAATGAGAAGAAAAAGCTGGGGTAGCAACGTTTATATCAGACAAAATGGACTTTAAAACCGACTATAAGAGACAAGAGAGATAAGCTGCATAATGATAAAGGGAGGCTTCCAATAAGAGAACAACAATTGTAAATATCTATGCACACAATGTAGGAGCACCTCAAAACATAAAGCCAATATTAACAGACATAAAATGAAAAATTTACAGTAATACTGTAATAGTAGGGAAGCTTAATACCCTACTTCAATGGATAAATCATTCAGACAGAAAATCAATAAGAAAACAGCAGCTTTGAATGACACATTACACAAAATGGAAATAATACATATATATATATGTACATATATATAATATTCCACTCAAAAACGATAGGATACACATTCTTTTCAAGTGCATATAGAACATTCTCCAGAATAGATCACATGATAGGCCACAAACCAAGTCTCAATAAATTTAAAATATTAAAATCGCATCTAGCATGTTTTCAAAACACAATGATATGAAACTAGAAATCAGTATGGTATAGAAAGAGAAATTAAGAAAACAATCCCATTTACTATTGCATAAAAAAGAGTAAAATACCTAGGAATAAATTTAACCAAGGAGGTAAAAGACCTGTATGTTGAAAACTAGAAGAAACTAAAAACAATACAAATAAAAGGAAAGACATACCATGATCATGTATTGGAAGAATTATTATTTTCTAAATATCCATACTACCCAAAGCAATATGCAATTCAATGCAATCCCGATCAAAATACCACTAGTATTTTTCACAGAACTACAATAAACAATCCTCAAATTTGTATGGAGCCACAAAAGACCCCGAATAGCCAAAGCAATCTTAAGAAAAAACAGAGCTGGAGGTATCATGATCCCAGATTTAAAATTATACTTCAAAGGTATAGGAATAAAAACAGTATAGTACATAAAAAGACATGTAGATCAATAGAATAAAATAGCCCAGGGCGCCTGGAAGGCTCAGTCGGTTAAATGTCTGATTTCGGCTCAGGTCATGATCTCATAGTCTGTGAGTTCGAGTCCTGCGTGGCGCTGTGTGCTGAGAGGTTGGAGCCAGAGGCCTGCTTCAGATTCTGTGTCTCCCTCTCTCTCCCTCTGCCCCTCCCCTGCTCACACTCTATCAAAAATAAACAAACATTAAAAAAATATAAAAAATAAAATAGCCCAGAAATAACCCTACATTTGTAAGGTCAATTAATCTATAACAAAAGATACAAAAATATACAATGGGGAAAAGACAATTTCTTTAATAAATGGTGTTGGGAAACTGGACACTGCATGCAAAAGAATAAAACTGGACACTTCTATACACCATATAAAAAATAAACTCAAAGTGGATTAAAGACCTAAATGTAGGACCTGAAAGCATAAAACTAATAGAATAAAATATAGGCAGTGAACTCTTGGACATAGGCTTCAGTAATGTTTTTCTGAATCTTTCTCTTTAGCCAAAGGGGAAAAAAAAGCAAAAATAACAATTAGGAACACATTAAACTAAAAAGCTTTTGCACAGTGAAGAAAACCATCAACATAATGAAAATGTAATCTAGTTAATGGGAGAATATATGTGAAAATTATATATCCAATAAGGTGTTAATATCCAAAATATATGAAGAACTCACAACACCAAACTATCAAATTATCTTAAATACCCCAGAAATTGAACAGAAGCCTGGCAGCACAAACTCCACAACTAAAGGTAGAGAAGAGGCTATATCAAAGGTAGAAACTGCAGAGACACAGCTTGGGAGAGAAATAGATCATGGCCACTGAGGTGGGGAAGGAGCCATGGTGACAGAGAAGGGAAAAAGACTAACATACATGAGGAAAACAAGTCCCCATTGCAGTTGACTCAGAAAGTGAACGGTGGGGGGATAATTTCATGAGTACTTGCAACCTGCAGTGCTTAAGCCTGGAGTTTTAAAAGTCAGCTTTCTTGGCTGGAATAGAGCCTGTAGGGTATTGTGCTGCTCTTGGAAAGGAGATGGGCTAACAACCCATGGACATATAGTGTGGAGACAGATATCTGAAGAGCACCTGGGGCACACAGTGGGGAGGTTAATTTCTCATGTTGGAATTCACAGAGAGACTCCTCCAGAAACAAAGGAACTGGCAGGTGCCATTTCCCTTCCTGGTCCCGCAGCATAAGCACAGGGCTACCTGCAGGAACCAGCACAGTGCCAACACACTAACTTGTTTATACCAACCCCCACCTTTGACTCTAGTGGAACTACCCCTCCTGGTCAACGTTGCCTCAGGTCCAGTGTGGCAGTCTCATCCTCCAGAACACCAGCCTATACCGTACAAACACTACATCTTCTGATCTGGGAGTTTTGTAAGCATTCAGTTCCAGTGATGGTGGTGCCAGGTCTCATTGCACAAGCAGAGCACGCCTAGTTAAAATTCACCACATCCAGTCCAGGAACCAAACACTGCCCACCAGAGGCAAAGAGGCTCTGCTGATAACTGGCCTGAAGGATAAAGTGGCCAGGACACAAGAGCAGAGCACACACAGCAACGCTGGAGACACTCCCAGAAGTGTTAGGTCTTGGGGAACAGGAGACATTACACTGCTGGGTAATACAGGACCTCTTCATCATAACGCTATTACTCTCAAGAACAGGAGACAATTTGACTTTCCTAACACAGAGAAATAGGTACAGAGACTTAGACGAAGTGAGAACACAGAGTAATTTGTTCCACATGAAACAACAGGACAAGGCTATGGCCAGAGATCTAAGCAAAACATATATAAGTAACATGCCTGATAGATAATGCAATAATAATAAAGATACTCATTGGACTTGAGAAAAGAGTGGAAGGCATCAGTGAGACACAACACAAAGATAAGGAATAACATAGCAGAGATAAAGGGCTCAATAAACGAAATGAGAAATTCACTTGATGGAATGAACAGAAGGATGGAAGAAGCAGAGGAATGAATTGATTACCCAGAACACAGAATAATGGAAAGTAATCAAGCTGAACAAAAGAGAGAAAAAATAACTACACAAAATGAGAACAGACTTAGGAAACTCAGCGGTTCTATCAAACATATTAACATTCATATTATAGGGATCCCATAAGAAAAAGAGAAAAGGGGGGCAGAAAACTTATTTGAAGAAATAAAACATCCAGATCCAGGAGGCACAGAGAACCCCCAATAAAATTCACAAAATAAGATCCATATCAAGTCTTATTGTAATTAAAATAGCAAAATGTAGTGATAAAGAAAAAAGTTTAAAGCAGTAAGACAAAAGAAGACATTTACATACAAAGGAAACCCCATAAGGCTATCAGAAAAGGCTATCTATTTTCAACAGAAACTTTGCAAGCCAGAAGAAAGTGCCATAATATATTCAAAGTGTTGATTAGGAAAAATCTGCAGCCAAGAATATTCTGTCCAGCAAGGCTATCATTCAGAATTGAAGAAAAAATGAAGTTTCCCAGACAAACAAAAGCTAAAGGAGTTCATGACCTCTAAACCAGCCTTGCAAGAAATGTTAAGACGGACTCTTTCAGTGGAAAGGAAACTCAAAAGTGACAGTATGAGAAGAATAAAAATTAATATTTCTGTAAAAATCAGTCAAGGACTCACAAAATAAAAGGATGTAAAATAGGACACTATATACCTAAAACATGGGATGCGGGGAAGAGGAGGATTCAAACTGTCCTTTCCAAACCCATTGAAAAAAATGGGTTCAAACTTTAATGATCATCAACTCAATATAGATTGGTAAATGCAAAAGATATTATATACAAACCTAATGGTAACCACAAATCAAAAACCACTAATAAGCCCCTGTCACTGAGCCTCCCCTCATGGTAGCTACACTTATCCTGGTGAGCATTTTGTAATATACATAATTGTCAAATCACTGTGTTGTACACCTGAAATTAATATCTTATGTCCACTGTCTTATTTTTAAGGAGTACAGTTAGAAAGTTACTTTTCCAGATTATTCAGAGTAACACCTAAACACTACTTTGATCTTTCCAAAAAAAAAAGGTAGATTTTTAAAATATGAAAATTACTTTATAAATTATTTGGACATGATGACCAAAAAATGCTTTATTAATTTAAAAAAAATGCTAACCTGGAGTACCTGGGTGGCTCAGTCGGTTAAGCATCCAACTTTGGCTCAGGTCGTGATCTCACAGTTCATGAGTTCAAGCCCCGCATCAGGCTCTGTGCTGACAGCTCAGAGCCTGACACCTACTTCTTGCTTCTGATTCTGTATCTCCCTTCCTCTCTGCCCTTCCCCCTGTCTCTCTCAAAAAATAAACAAACATTACAAAAAAAAATGCTAACCTTCATCTGAGCTTTCAGCCAGTTGTAATCTTATGGCTGGTGAAGGGTCTTGCCTTGAAGTTAGGCTTCTGACTAATCAGGTGGTAGTTGCTGAAGGTTGGGATGACTGTGGAAATTTCTTAAAATGAGTCAACAATGAAGTTTGTTACATTGATTTTTCTTTCATGAAAGATTTGTCACATTGGATGCTGTTTGATTGCATTTTACCCAAAGTAGAACTTCTTTCAAAATCAGGCAATTCTATCAAACTCTGCCACTGCTTTATCAACTAAGTTTATGTAATATTTTAAGTTCTCTGCTGTTATTTCAACAACTTTCACAACAATTTCACCAGAAGTAGATGTTATCTAACCACTTTCCTTGCTCATCCATAACCAGAAACTGTTATCTACTCAAGTTTTATCATGAGATTGCGGCAATTAAGTGATAACTTCTAATTCTCTTGCTATTTCCACATCTCTGGTGATTCCCCCACTGAAGTCTTGAACTTCTCAAAGTCATCCATGAAATTGAAACTGACTTCTTACCAACTCTTGTTCATGTGGATCTTTTGGCCTCTTCCCTTGATTCACAAATGTTCCTAATGGCATCTAGAATGATGAATACTTTCTGGAGGTTTTCAATTCACTTTGCCCAGATTCACTAGAATAATCACTATCATGGCAGCTATAGCCTCACAAAATGTATTTCTTAAATAATAAGATTTAAAAGCCAAAATTATTCCTTGATCTATGAGCTGTAAAATGAGTGTTGTGATAGCAGACAATGTTGAAAACATTAATCTCAGTGTAAATTCCCATCAGACCTCTTGGGTGACCAGGCGCATTGTCAATGATCAGTCATATTTCAAAAGGAATCCCTTCATTTTTTTTCTGAACACTAGTCTCAACAGTGTACTTAAAATATTCAGTAAACCATGTTGTAAACAGATGTGCTGTCATCCAGGCTTTGTTGTTCCATTTATAGAGAACAGGTAGATTTAGTGCAAATCTTAAGGATCCTAGAATTTTTGGAATAGTTAATGAGCATTGGCATCAACTGAAAGTCACCAAATGCATTAGCCCCCAATAAGATCAGCCTGCTCTTTGAATCCAGGCATTGACTTCTCCTCTCTGGCTATGAAAGTCCTAGATGGAATCTTCTTCCAATAGAAGGCTATTTCATCCACATTGAAAATATGTTGTGTAGTGTATCCACTTCACTAATTACCTTAGCTAGATCTTCTGGGTAACTTGCTGCTTCACCTTGCACTTTGAGGTCAGCAAGATGGCTTATTTCCTTAAACCTTGTGGACTGACCTCTGTCAGCTTCAAAATTTTCTTACATAGCTTCCTTACCTCTCGGCATTCAAAGAATTGAACAGAGTTAGGGTCTTGCTCTGGATATGGCTTTGGCTATAAGGGAATGTTGTGGCTGGTTTGATCTTCTATCCAGACCACTCACACTTACTCCATGTTAGCAAGAAGGCTATTTCACTTTTAGCATTCATGTGCTCACTGTTGAAGCACTTTTAATTTCCTTTAAGAACTTTTCCTTTGTATTCACAACCTGGCTAATTGTTTGGCACAGGAGGCTCACCTTTCAGCCTATTTCAACGTTGATGTGCCGTTTTCAGTAAATTTAATCATTTCTACCTTTTTTTTATTTTTCATTTTTATTTTTTTTTACAAAAAGGAGTTTTATTAAATGAAAGAGAAATCTGCTTGATGGATCAAATGAGAAATAGATACACAAGAACTTTATATCCCATTTCTCAGAGGAGGAAGGACCCTTTACTGGGATGGGTCACCTGCCATCCCAGGGGCCCAGCTGGCACCCAGGGCTATTCTCAGCTCCACACATGCATACATATGCCTCCCAGAATCCTTCCCCACTCAGGCAGCTCTAGATGCCATGCCCCATGTCCTGCTGGTCCCCATCCCACAAGATGCACTGCAGAGCCTAGGGACCCCTTCCATGTGGCCAAACTGTGCTACACAGGGCTCAGTAACATCTTTGGCACACCGTCTCCTGGGATACTATCCCTTAAAAAAGTAGACTTTCTATAGTAAAACCTCTAAAAACACCTATCTCTGAAAAAATTTAAAGTGAGAGTTGTGCAACTTTTTTTTTCACTTACAACTTAAAGGCCACTAAAGGTTATTCATTTTTTTAAGTTCAATATTGTTGTGTCTCAAGGTATAGGGTGGCCCAAGGAGAGGAGAGATGTGGGGATGGTGGGTTGGTGAAGAAGTCTGAACACACACAATATTGGTAGATTAAGTTTGCCATTTTATATGGGCACGGTTCAAGCCACCTCAAACCAATTATAATAGTGACATCAAAGTTTACTGATCATAGATCACCATGACAAAAGCTTGAAACATCGTGACAATTAAGAAAATGTGAGACAGACACAAAAAAGATTAAATGCTGTTGGAAAAAATGGTGCCAATAGACTTGGTCCATACAGAATTACCACAAAACTTCAGTTTATAAAAATGCGATATCTTAAAGGCATAATAAAATGAAGTACAATAAAATAAGCTATGCCTGTCTTCTGGATGTGTTCTACATCATTGCAGAAGCATCAAGCATGATTGTGCCACTCCACTGAGAGAAGATGCCTGAAAGCATGTTCCTTGTTTCTCCTGGATTTTCTTCTTTAGTTTTTATCTTTTTCTTTGAATGTAACAAGTCATGTGTGTATAAGTTTTTCTATATCTTCTATGTTCTTCTAGTCAATCACCAAGGTGAGGTAGTCTAAGGGATCCCAACACAGACTCGAATAGAAATAAGTAGGAAACATGCAAAATCAGATGGGTATAACATCAGCATAGAGAGAAAATCTACAAGTCAGAATCAAAAATAAGAATGGCTAAAAGTGAGAAGAAAAGAAAAGAGAAAAGAGAAGAAAGAAAAGAAAAAAAAATACTAAGGGAAATGAGTAGTTTTGACAGGTTCATCAGTAGACCCAACACAATTGACGGAAAATATTAGGGAACTTTATGATAGGTCAATGGTAATGTCTCAGATTGAAACTCAAAGATAAAAAAAAAAAAAGAAATATAGAACAGTTCAGCCAAAAAATCTGGGACAATATCAAAAGTGTTAAGATTTGCATAATCAGAATACCGAGAGAGAAATATTTGAAGAAATAAATGAACAAGGTGCAATTGAATTTTCAAAGATGAAACAGGAAATGCCTCCAAGTTTCTTATATTTCAGAAATAATGTTAAAAAAGGCAATAAGAGACATGGAAGGGACATACAGATAAGTGGGTATGGCTGCTTTAGATATGTGTTTGCATATATGAAATGAACTTCAACATGCACAATATCTTTTAATGCATATAAGCTTTCTCTCTTGTGTTCTAACAAATACTACCTTTGATGTTAATTATCCTACAATTTGAAAACTTAGCAGATTTAGCTCATATTACAATTAGGACATGGACTATCTTGGGAATACAAAACAAAAACAGAGACTAAGTGGTTCCAACCAGACACAGTTTCTTGATTTTAAGATCTGTATCTTATAGACTTTTATATTTCAAGTGCTTGGTGCAGAGTTCACAGAGTGACTGAGAATTTCAAGTCTATTAGGAAAAATAATGAAATGCCTTTTTAAGTCAGAGACTTTAGAGGAAGTAAGTGTTAGGTGTCAGGAGCATGTTTCCAGTTCATCTAATTTTCAAGTCACCTGTCTTAAGTGTGCAGATAAATTTTAGGTGTAAGTATAATACATATTGTGCCTGACTTATTTCTGATGAGAATTTGGTGACCAGAAAAAATTTGATTAGATGTTGGTAATCTGCTTCAAACAAAAATTTCCTTCTCATGTAATGTCTCTATGCATATTAGTTCAATAGAATTCAGAGGTTAAGAAGGGCGATACAAACATGCATTAGATAACTTTTTTTTATCTAATAAAAGGATCAGTGTAACAGTTAATATTACGAATAGATAATATTTGAATATTACAAATAGTTAATATTACGAATAGATAATATTCGAGTCCAAATATTATCAATGTATAGGTCACTAATTATAATATAATTATTCTTCTTTACTTTAGTTTTATGTTCTTTTGATAGATGGAATTTCTGGATCTTTCCCTATAATTCTAAACTATAACACAGTTTAAGAATGAAATGTATATGAGGGTGACTACAGTTAATACTGTAGTGAATATTTGAAAGTTGCTAAGAGAGTCGGACTTAAAAGTTCTTATCACAAGAGAAGACACTATGTATGGTGATGGGTGTTTGCACTTATTGTGGTTATTGTTTTGTACTATATATAAATATTGAATCATTACATTATATACCTAATATGTTATACCTCAATGAAACATTGAGAGTTTGAGTAATAGCTGACACAGAAAAGATAACTTGTTTGAAATAACTGCAGAAAGGATAAGTATTCATAAAGGAGAAAAGAGGCATGTATAGAACAGAAAAGAATATGGAATTGAGTAATGTAAATAAAGTTTTAATACTGATCTATGTAGGCATGGAAAATAGGATGAAGAGGCCGATACTATTTTAAGATAATACCAATACACAAATAAAGCATGAAAAGCCTACAATAATTTTCTAGATATTAGGTATTAAAATATAGTGTGGAAACACTAACAAAGCAGGCTGAAAACAGTTCTGATTTAATCTATTGGACTCTAAAATCATCACAATGTTTCATAGATTAGGATCCTAATTCTGTGTGTGTGTGTGTGTGTGTGTGTGTGTGTGTGTGAGAGAGAGAGAGAGAGAGAGAGAGAGAGAGATTTTATATAAAAATGTGTGTTTAAATATCTATTGGATTTTTAAAATAGCAATATGTATAAAGTAAGATTACCATACACAGCTTTTGTAATATTTTTAACTTAATGCTATATTTGGTTAAAATTATTTTTTTTTAATTTTTTAATGTTTATTTTTGAGACAGAGAGAGATAGAGAGAGAGCAAACAGAGGGCAGGTGGGGGAGGGCAGAGAGAGAGGGAGACACAGAATCCAAAGCAGGCTCCAGGCTCCAAGCGGTCAGCACAGAGCCTGACACGGGGCTCGAACTCACGGACCATGAGATCATGACTTTAGTCAAAACTGAGCCACCCAGGGGCCCCTCATTAAAATTATTTTAAATCTTTACCTTTAAAAATTACCTTACGGTCCATCATACAGATGCATACTACAATATTGAATGATTCCTTACTTTGGAATATTGATTTAGTCTCCTTTTACCTTTTATTCATAACTGCGCAACAAACATCACTGCACATACCCATAAAACATTTTGTTTACTTTATTTTAGGAAAAAAAAAATCCTAGAAATAGAAATACTGGGTCAAGCATAAAGAACCATCACATATAATGAAAAGTTGCTTTCTAAATGTATTGCTACTTATGGAATGGTACTTTGAAACCAAAGTAATAGGAGTTTCTAAGGAAGAGCATCATGCAATGTTTTTTTAAAATAGTAGATATAGGAACCAGATAAAGGTAATGTCATGATGGAAAGTCGGTAGTTCTTTTCAGTCCATCTCATATGTGCATAAGTACAGAAGCATCCTAGAGCCTGCAATTTGGATAACAAAAACAAGAGAATGATTCTTTCCATTTTACACAATTTTGAGGTCTTGAGCTTTCTTTATAAAACTTCTCCTTAATTTACACACATTACAAATATGCACTGAATCATTTCTTGGCTCCTTACAGTGATTATAGTGTTTGCTACTTTCTTCTCTTTTTTCCCCTCTATGTATTATTTTGAACTTTTCTTCTGCTTCTTGGTAAATGCTGTTATAATGTGAATTCCTTTCTGAATGGTATTGGAGAATAATTTCACTTGTTGAAAAGAATTCAAGAGAAACCTCCATTTTGGAAACAGAATATCTGTGTACAACAATTACATATGGTAAACTTTAAGTTCAGCATAAAAGGTGCTTTCTGAATTTTCAAATTGCCCTTCATTTTAGTTAAGTATTCGTATTATCCAATTTTGAATAGAATTTATTAATATATGAACTTTTTGTATTGCATATACATAAAAAGACTTTACCAGAAATATTCTTTGTTCAAGAAATATTTTTTTACAGGGTGCTTCAGCATTTATTTGAATGTGTCCTCTGTTGGTAGGATACTTTCAATGGAAGAGCCAAAAAAGAGATTGCTGAATGCAAACATCTTTACTTTTTACTTTTTCTGTTCATTTCATTCTTTTTTCAATGAATTCTCCACATTTCAGGGGGAGTAATCTTTTAAAAATTATATTTCATTATGTGATAATTCTGATTAAAACTTTGGCTTTACGGAGCACTTGGGCAAAGAACAATGATGTTAACACGGTTTACAAGCCCTGGGAAATCAGGACCCTTCCTATTATCCAAGCTTCTTTTCTCTTGTATTATTCCTTATCTCTACTCACACAACTGATTCTACCACCACTACACACCATATACTACATGCTATTTTTCATCCAGACATAATTATCCATTGTTATGAGACACTGGTTTACTGGATTTCCTGTTTTGTCAAGTTATTTGTTTATAGTGCGATTTTCTTCAAGTTATTCATGTCAAGTGCCTACCCCTTTGTCTGCATTTGGGTAAGTTCTCCTCAACTTTTAGGATTTAACTTAGATTTCGATTCTACTGGAAAGAAAATTTGATCATACACATTTGGAATAAAACACTTTCTTATGAAGGCAAAACTATCTATTCCATCAGAGTATTGATCACATTATATTGAAATTGCAGCTTGCTGTGTATAAACCCTTAGACTAAAAACCTGTTGATGGCAGAGGAAACATCTACAACTACTCACTAGTTTACCATATGTCCAAACACTATCTGGCATATATTAGCACACTACAAATATTTCTTTAATGGACAAGTAAAGCAATGAGAGAATGAATGGTTTGTATTCAATAATTTGCAAGTTTATAAGGACAGTTGAGACAGGAAAATTCAAATTATAATATGAGGAATAACACTCATTTTGCTGTAGAGTTAACATTAAGATATAAGGAGTGAAATTCTGATATAAATGATTATTTCTGACAGAGAAAATGAATAAAAACCTTAGCTTCTGCCAAGAGAATTCTATTTTTCTCAGCTCACATCTTGATTTTACTTTTATTTCCCCAAATTCTACTGATTCCTCTGGTGTTTGTTCCAACTTATTCTTGATATCTGCATATGCACATGGCTTTCCTGTATCTAAGCACTATTGATGAGGGAGTGTGGGGCAAGCTGAGGGCAAAGTATAGGCTAACAGCACCACCACCAACAACAACAACCTGCCCCCCCAGGGGAATGTGTGTAATATTCCTTGGACACTCCTGGCTACCCAAGAACAAAGGAAAAGGGTTTAAGTGCTTGCCGTGGTAATATAGGAAACTAAGGCAAATGAAAAGTTAAATTTGCTTACTGCCTATAGCCCATTGACAAGTCCTTGAAACCAGCAGACTGACCTCCCTCTAAGAAGCGCAGCTGCCTCGATGATGACACTTTGCTGGGGGCAAAGAGAATCTTAGCTTAACATTACCCAACCTCAAGTATCCTGTAAGTCTACTTCTTTTATCTCAATTGCCCCAAGATATATGCTGGCAATCATACTCCAAGCTTATGACCCCCGATATACATCTGAAGGGTCTCATGACTGAGGTTTTACTAAACGGTAATAAATGGCATTTTCCTAGCAACAGCTAGCCCCTCAAGGTCCTGGAAACCTTGCTTCCAAAATTCCTTAGAGACTTACTCTATCCCTGACCCCCTGCCAGCCTGAGGGTATATAATGAGTTACCCCTCACAACCCCAGTGCAGCTCATCCTGCCCATGGGTCCTGTCCTTATGCCTTAATAAAATCACCCTTTTGCACCAAAGATGCCTTCAAAAATTCTTGGCCATCAGCTCCAGACCCCACCACATCCCACCATCACTCTAAAACTTCATCACTACCAGATTATGTTATGAGATGAAGGTAGACATTAGGTTGGGCACAAACATGGAGACTATTCCTCTTACTGCTTCAAAAGTTAAGAGCTGTCTTTATTTGCTCATTTGAAATTGCTTTCAATAGCAATGAGAATAATAAAACTTATCGGAAGTATTTCCTGGCCAGATGACTATTTGCTCTTTGTTCTCTGTGTCAACCTTTAAGTTACTGTGCAATTCTCAATGTAGAACATATAGCAAGTGTTTGGAGCACATTGACCAAATAATATGATCAAAATGTAGTTGGAACATTGCTTCTGGGGAAGCTCAACGTTCTATTTCAATCCACTATTATGTCAATTCATAAACAAATTTATTTATTCAATAGATGTGTATTGAGCTTATCAACATTAAATATCATAATGGGTGCTAGTCTCCTTGATTCTGTCAATTGTTTTTATAGAAACCTCCAAAATATTTAGTATTGTGTAAATGCCTTGAGTGTTCTGAGGTCTGCAAATCTCTCCAACATGTTCATATAATTATTCTTCCCCTTACTCAGCATGCTCTAGCAATACTGCCCTCTTTTTTGTTTCTCAAAACAAGGCAAGATTTTCCCCTTTCTTGATGATAGACCATGCTATTTTATTTACCCAGAATAATTTGCTCCATATTTTTTAATGTTTGGCTATTTTTTACCCCTTACATTTCTACTAAAATTGTACCTCTTAAACTATCCTTGACCACTTAAACTAGAAATTTCCAACCGAACTTATTACCAATGCATTTCCGTCATAGCACTTATTTATAGTCTATTTTACTTTTAATCTATCTCTGATCTATGTAAATTCTACAATGTCAAGATACTTCTCTGTATCTCCAGAGACTAAAACAATGATGAATAAATTAATAAATGAATAAGTAGATAATGAAGGAATTATACTAATATACAATATGCTTCTTCCCCTGAAATATCCCCAGAAATGCTTGCACTGAGACAATTCCAAACCGAAACAGATTATCATCAGTTCCATTTCAAGGTTGTGATGTAGACCAACATCATGCCGCCCTCCAGAGCAATGTGACTAGAGTCAAGGATCTAGGTATTTATTCTAAGGAATATCACAGCCTAGGCATTCCTAAGCATCATTTGCACAATCTTATTTAAAATCCTTCCTTCACACGTGCCTTTAAATATCCTAAGAAAAGAAAAACACCAAGGATACTCCTATAGCCAGAATTTTCAGGTTATGTTTTCATCTTTGTGTTTTCTTTAGGTCAGTTTTTAACTTCATAGTATGTCAAATGATTACTTCTCTGCTTCCATGAAATGATTGTGTACATTATCATCGAAAAACCAGTTGAGAAGTAGATGTTGAAGATGAGAATTTCTACTCACCAACAAATTTCCCCCTAAGAAAACCCAAACCCCAAATACCACAGTTTGTAGAGAAATCTGTTTTGCTGGTGACAGGACTAGCCTTTGAGTATTCCATTCATCACTTCCTTAGCACAAAACTTCTCAGCACTAGAGCCTTTTTTCTTCCACAGTGACAAAATAGATGTTGCTGGAATCTATGGAAAATTGGGTCAGTAAATCAGGAGACACTGATATGTTTTAAACAAAGATCAAGTTTGGAGTTCTTTTAGTCCTTTTAACTCCTCGGACCAAAAAGTGTGAATCATAGTTGATGGGAAATCTGACTTTTTCCCCCTCATTTTTGATACCATTATGCCCTCCTAGCTTTTTATCAAATCTGTCATCTAATGAACTGTTTACTGAGACCAAAAGGAGAACTTTCCACCAAATGGTATAGTTAATTGACTGAAAGAAAGAATATTAGAGTTCTCCAGACTAACAAAATCAATAGGATCTCTTTCTCCAGTTAGATTCTATCAATAGATAGAAGAATAGAGTATATATATTCACCAAAAGCCATATAAATATATAGAAAGGGAGATATTATACAAATTGGCTCACATGATTCTGGAAGCAGAGAAGTCCCAAGGTCTGCCATCAGCAAGCAGAAGACTTAGAAGAATCAATGGTATAGTTATAGTCTAAGTATGAAAGTATGGAAAGCAAGAGAGCTGATGGTCTAAGTTCTAGTCCAAGTCCAAAAGGTAGAAGACTGATGTCTTAGATTGAAGACAGTCAGTAAGGAAGAGAAAATTCTCCCTTCCTTCATATTTTTGCTTCATTTACGTCTTTAACACATTGAATGAGACCCACCCACACTGGTGGGCAATCTTCTTTACTCAGTCTACCAATTCAAATGTTAATCTCATCCAGAATATCCTCACAGACACACTCAAATAATGTGTAATCAAGTATCTGGGTGCCCTGTGGCTCAAACAAGATGACACATAAAACTAATCATCACAGAAAGGATTTGAGAAATGGGTTTGTACAGAAAGACCAATTATTATATATGTCATTATCTATGTTCATAGACAATTCACAGAGATAAGGAACAGAGATGAGGCTCTCCAGAAAAGCCTCTTGGTGTCAGAAAATTATTTGCAGTATAAACATAAAAGTTTTGGGATTGTAATGGACCAATACAGGAGAGAAAGGGTGAAGACTTTATTTTTTTTAATGTTTATTTTGAGAGAAAGTGTGAGTGGGGGAGGGACAGAGAGATAGAGGGAGAGAAAGAATTGCAAGCAGCCTCCATGAAGCTTGTCAGCATGGAGCATTAGGTGAGACTTGATCTCAAGATCTTCATGAGATCATGAGATCACGACCTGAACTGAAATCAAGAGTTAGACTTTTAATGTACTGAGCCACCCAGGAGCTCCAAGGTAAAGATGTTCGATAAGAAAAGACCATGGCTGACTCCAGCAAGATTTTTAAATTTTTGCTAGCCACAGAAATAAAGTTTGTTGTCTGAGATTGAATAGATTTTCTAGTTTTATTCTGTTTATAGCCTTAAATCTTACTCTTCTCAGTGAAGCATGCATTGAGTTAACTGCTAAGTTAATTGAGACTTCAGGAAACAGGCAAAGAAATTTACATATATATGTATATATATTTAATATATAAATTTGCTCATAAAATCAACTTTTATTTAGTTACAAACCAAACATATTGTTTTTGCCTGAGGTTTTGAAATACATGTATTTTTTTTCCTTTAGCTTTCTCTCTGCTGACTGAGAGCAGAGTGCAAATAGTGGCAAGACTGCTTTTTTTTTTTTAAATGACTGTATTCGAAATTTTCTCTGGAGGCTATTACAGATTTTCCTGAAATCTCACAGGAAGCATTCTTATAAGACATCTAGGTCACACTGATAAGCAGAAGTCAACAGAGAATTTCATGGAGGTTCTTTAAGCCAAACAGTGCAGGAAATTTTTCAGTTCAGCGTAATGAGTTATTTTGCAGGTTGATACATGAGTACATATTTAGGGAAACTTAGTTTCACCATATGATATCTGGCTTGATACCCTACACAATTATGTCTTTCCGAGGTCAAGGGTTCTTAACATTTTTTTTCAAACGTGGACCCTTTGACAGTTGTCAGGAAAAGCCTATGGAAATCTCAGAATAATGCGTTTAAGTGTAAAAAAGCAACACACAGGGACTATAAGAAGAAAAAGCTATTGCACTACTAGGTATTTATCCAAGGGATACAGGTATGCTGTTTCGAAGTGATACGTGAACCCCACTGTTCATAGCAGCACTATCAATAATAGCCAAAGTATGGAAAGAGCCCAAAGCCCAAATGTCAATCAATGGATGAATGGATAAAGAAGGTGGTGTATATATATACAACGGAGTATTACTCGGCGATCAAAAAGAATGAAATCTTGCCATTTGCAACTATGTGGATGGAACTAGAAGGTATTATGCTAAGCAAAATTAGTCAGAGAAAAACAAATATCATATGACTTTACTCATATGAGGACTTTAAGACACAGAATAAATGAACATTAAGGGAAGGTAAGCAAAAGTTAATATAAAGACAGGGAGGGGTACAAAACATAAGAGACTCTTAAATATGGCGAACAAACAGAGGGTTACTGGAGGGTTGTGGGAGGGTGGATGGGCTAAATGGGTAAAGGGCAATAAGGAATCTACTCCTGAAATCATTGTTGCACTATATGCTAACTAATTGGATGTAAATTAAAAAAATAATATTAAAAAAATTTTTAATAAATAAACATGGTTATCAAAATAGGGGGAAAACATGTGCTATATTTACTGGGGAAGCCAGTGTAATATACCACTCAGATCTCTCCATTCAGGATAGAACGTGCTATAAGAAGCACAATGGTCTCATTCCCCAGTTGTCTTACCTGCAGGCTCCAGTGGGCTGAACCCAGCAATGACACCATGACTAGGCACAGTAGAGTTATAAACTCTGGGCACTCCCATTCAACATGGACTTCTTTCAGCAGTGATCCTTGCACTGTGACTTCTCATGGTTCTGTCTAGGACTTTCTTGGAGATGCCTATAGTCTGAGCCTCTGGCTACCATTTCTTTTTCCTTCTCTGTTTCCTTTCCTAGGTTTTGGATCAGCATCACAGTTTAACACCACCTCCCTTGCTTGCTCCCTCTGCTCTTCACCTTCACAGGCATTTCCTCCAATAGTATTTTTGTACTCTTAGTTCTCTTTCAATATCTGTCTCCCAGAGAGCCCAGTCTGACACATCAATTAAGCAACCATTAACTAATAACCCACTATGTAATTAACTCATTCAACAAAATAATCTAGAAGAGTATCAAATAACTGCAAGAATTAAATGATTATGAGCCTACATTTATTTCAAAGTATCTTCAACAACTATAATATGGTGAAAAAAATCTGTAATTTTTTTGGTAAAAAATTTACCTTGTTGGTAAAATTCCAGGTACTGTTATATTATATTCCAGGTGTATTATGTTATAGCACACACACATAATTGATGGAAATGTTAAATTTTAGCACGAGAAAAGTTAAAGGTATAGCTGACCCATCTAATTTTAAAGATATGCTGAATACCATTCATGGGTGTTCAAGGATTCTAGAAAAACTATGTTAAGCAAGGTGCCTAGAATGTTGGTACAAAGTCACAGGTAGTCTTACGTAAACTTATTTTACTTGACTTGTTAGACCACAAAATATTACCTACAACTACAAAAATCTATGTGTGACTTTTTCTTATTTCTTTACTCCAGTTTCTTTTCTTTTGCTTTTTTGGGGGGTATTAGATGTATTTATCTACAACTATCCATAATTTTTAGCAGAACTGCTATTGTTCTTCTCTTGCAATTTATAAATTGGTTTTCTCCAAAAACTAATTTATAAATTGCATCTAAATACATACTGTTTACTAAATTTCTATTTTTGTACTTGAGTTCAACTCTGTTGCTTACTCTTCTAAGACATACATAAATGCACACACACATACTTCGTTATCTCCTTAATTTCTGGGATTATAGCCACTTTTGCCACTTTTTAGATAGGAGCCCAAAGATCAGTATATATTCAGTAATTTTCCAAAGAACAGTCACAACAATAGCAATTTCTTTTAAAAAGAATACATGGAGCTGTAATTTCCTTTTTGTAAGAGAAAGGATAATTAACACACATACTTACTAAAGTTTTCATATTTGATTATGTACAACTTGAGTGATGTTTGAGATGTGACCTCAGATCAAAAAAACTAGGCATTCATATGAGAAGTCAAAATTAGATTGCATGAAAAAAAAATAGATTGCTTGGAACTTTTATTTGTCACTTCTACTTCATTCCTTCTATCAACTTCAGACTTACGGGTTCATTCTCCTTGCTCACATTTAATATATTAAGTTTGAATCACATCTTTCTTAGTAGAATCTACATTTTCTTTGCAGATCATTACATCCTCACCTTAGCTACTTGACAATTTAAAAGCAATAAGCTTTACCTATTTTCATTTAGTTTTTCACAAAATTATAGCATGTATCCAGTCACCATTAGTAACTGACATGTTGAAAACATCAGCTCATGAATGGTCCCCTCTGAGTACAAAATCTTTTTTATCTTTATGCATCTCTCTGTTATGGAAACATCAAGTCATTTTCATTGTAAGCTTCAGTCGCTGGACTTTTTCCTTACTTTTTAGTCAATCTCATTCTCCTGACTTTTCTTACTATTCCAATCTACTCAAATCCTGGCTCTATATCATTAAACTTTTTAAATGTTTCATCAGCTGGTACTAAATTGGCTTATACCATGGGACCCAAACGTGCTTCTGTACAGGTTGTATAAAAATCATGCTACCCAATATTCACAAAGAGTGTGCTACTGGAAGTGCCTTGACTAACAAACTAAGGACATCTAAATATCATTGGCAATGATGCTTAATGGGGATCGGTAATATTTTTGAGCAGGATGAAGCTATGCTAGAAGCACCATCTTGTCATATGTACGCTAAAGTCTGAAACTGATAGAAGAGGAGTTATAGTCAAGAAAATCAATTTTGTATCTTCCATAACAGTCTAGAAATCCTGATTATTTTTATTATCATCTAGGTATAGAAAGCCATAACTTTATGCTTCTATCTTCTAGAGAAGAGGTCATTAACTGTCCTAGAAGTTTAAAATTATGGAATGTCGTGACCTTAACTCTTAGAGATCATTCACTGAATTATATTTACAGGGACAATAAATTTGTTAGAGAGAAGGCAAAGGAGAGCCAAAAAGTCCACCCTATGTTTTACTGGAGTAGAGAGAGAAAACATAGCAGAATATCCGTTAATACTCTGAGGAGTCTGGCTTAATTTAGTAAAGATGTAAATGTTCTACTTTTCATCCCTGTTGGTAGTTCATCCCTACCAACAATTGTAATAGAAAAATCTCAATCTTAAAAGTTAAAGAATATTGAATGATGTAAAACCACAAGTCATTTCTGTCTGTCAATAAATCTATTCCGCATTATAGATATTGAATATTACAGTGTTTTCTGATTAAAATATTTCCATTAACACCACAATTCAGATTTCACCCCCAAGAAGATGAAGAATGGAATCATGCCTTTGTGTAGCAGACATTGAAAGAACTTTATTGAAGAGAGGTAAATTTTCTAGAATCACAGCCTGACATGAATTTTTGGTACGTCAGATAAATGTGGCTATAGATTTTGATATACAAATAATCAAGCTTATATTTAAAGCCTGAACTTTACGAGATCATAGCAAAAGAGTTTCTATAATTATTTATAAAAACTGAGTTAATGTCCCTTCTAGCTGAGGTGGACAAGGAATATGGGGCAATGTTATTCCCTTGCAAGGGTCAGTCACAGAGAAATACAATAATAAATAAAATTTCAAATATGGGACTTGGGAAAACATTTTACTTATTGAATTTCTGAATGAAGCAACCCTTTGGTGAGAAGTATTAGGACTCCCTCATTTTGCTATGTACCCAACAATATTGGTTACTTTTGGAGGGCAAGCGGTATTCAACTCCTATCATACAGTTTACATATTTCACTAATACCTATATGCATTATTACAGAAACTTCTAAAAATAGGGGTCCATAAGGGCTAAACACTCCAAAATAATCAAGAGTACATACATTGAGGCTGGGTTTATACACACACTTTTAGTGTAACATGTTTATCTTATGAATACTTCATTGCAGCTTAAGAAAACCATATGTGTATGTGTATTTGTACTTCTACTACACTTTAAAACATATATAAAACGTTTAGAATTTTACTATTTATTTCCAAAATGCTATAAATAATGACTACTCCTCATTTGGCATGCCACGTTTAAAATACTTTTGCATATCCATTCAAAGCTCACTTTAAAAGAAAAAAAATGTGCCAACTAATCTTTGACAAAGCAGGACAGAGTATCCAGTGGAAAAAAGACAGTCTTTTCAGCAAATGGTGCTGGGAGAACTGGACAGCAACATGCAGAAGAATGAAACTAGACCACTTTCTTATACCATTCACAAAAATAAACTCAAAATGGATGAAAGACCTATGTGAGACAGGAAACCATCAAAACCCTAAGAGGAGAAACTAGGCAACAACCTCTTTGACCTCAGCCGCAGCAGTTTCTTGCTTAACACATCTCCAAAAGCAAGGGAATTAAAAGCAAAAATGAACTATTGGGACCTCATCAAGATAAAAACTTTTGCACTGCAAAGGAAACAATCAACAAAACTAAAAGGCAACCGACGGAATGGGAAAAGATATTTGCAAATGACATATCAGATAAAGGGTTAGTATGCAAAATCTATACAGAACTTACTAAACACCTGAAAAACAAATAATCCAGCTCAAGAAATGAGCAGAAGACACAAATAGACACTTTTCCAAAGAAGACATCCAGTTGGCCAACAGACACATGAAAAGATGCTCAGCATCACTCATCATCAGGGAAATACAAATCAAAACCACACTGAGATAGCACCTCACACTGGTCAGAGTGGCTAAAATGAACAAATCAGGAAATTACAGACGCTGGCGAAGAAGTGGAAAAATGGGAACCCTCTTGCACTGTTGGTGGGAATGCAAACTGGTACAGCTGCTCTGGAAAACAGTGTGGAGATTCCTCAAGAAATTAAAAATACAACTACCCTACAACACAGCAATAGCATTACTGAGAATTTATCCAAAGGATACAGGAGGGCTGATACATAGGGGCACATGTACCCCAATGTTTGTAGCAGCACTTTCAACAATAGCCAAATTATGGAAAGAGCCTAAATGTCCATTGACTGATCAATGGATAAAGAAGATGTGGTTTATATATACAACAGAATACTACTTGGCAATGAGAAAGAATGAAATCATGCCATTTGTAGCAACATGAATGGAACTGGAAGGTATTATGCTAAGTGAAATAAGTCTATCAGAGAAAGACAGATATCATATGTTTTCACTCATATGTGGATATTGAGAAACTTAACAAAAGACCATGAGGGAGGGGAAAGGGAAAAATTAGTTACAAACAGAGAGGGAGGGAGGGAAACCATAGACTCTTAAATACAGAGAACAAACTTAGGGTTGATGGGGGGTTTGAGGAGAGGGGAAAATGGGTGATGGACATAGAGGAGGGCACTTGTTGGGATGAGCACTGGGTGTTGTATGAAGCAATGAACCGTGGAAATCTACCCCAAAAACCAAGAGCACACTGTACACATTGTGTGTTAGCCAATTTGACAATAAGTTATATTTAAAAAATAGCAAACTCCATAATATATAATAATAATAATATTGTAATAACTTTGTACAGAAACAGATGGCAACTAGACTTCTCATGGGATCACTTTGTAATGAACAAAAATACTGAATCACTAAGATGTACACCTGAAACTAATAGGATACTGTATGTTAATTATACTTCAATTAAAAAGTTTATCGTTGCTCATAATCAAAAAAGAATGTGTTTTGTTAATTTTAATTCCCAGTTTCTTTCCTGAAACAACAGATATCCAGATAGATAGGAAACATCTTAATGATAAGGATGACTTTGACAGTTTCATAAAATATCTATTTCACAATAAATTCCAGAAATTGTAATATTTAAAAAAAAAACATTGTGATTAATGAGAGAAACAGAACAATTCTAAACTTGGCTAGAAGACCATACATGTAGTATAGGGTTTTGCATTTTAAGTCATGTACAAATTTTACTTAGCAAAATAAAAATTCTAGGAGCCAACTTAATTTGGATAGGGTCATGTTAATTACTTGGACAAAAATGACTTCAGTGGTTAAGAAAGGGATCATAATAATCCTTTCTTGTGAAGTCTTGTGTGTCAGGAACACAGTTAACATGTACTCATGAAATGACTTCCTTTAATAAATGGCACTATTAGTTTGAGATGTTTAGCATTTGACTGTAAATAGTTATAATTGCATGCAGAGAAATTCATCAACAAAGAGGTATAAGCAACTTTTGATAGTCTTGTTTCTAGTAATTAGCAGTAAAAATTTCATTGTTTATTAACAAAGTTTCTATTAGTGGTCAAGTTATCATCCTATTTAACTCACTAGGCAAATTCTAGCTACATAATAAATGCAGCTAATAATCAAGGGCCTGTTAATCCAAAAGAAAGAAAAAAAGCCTCATTTAAACATGATTAGATGGGGGAAAAAAGGTTATGATTTAGGAGTTCAATCAAGGTATGTATAATGAAATCTGAAAAATTCTCCAATCTCAGGAAAGTCTTCAATTTGGCCCAACAGAAAATAAGACTTTAATCCTACATTGTATGGAAGGAAACCACTTTAGTGGTTTTTTTTTTAAGTTTTTATTTATTTTTGAGAGAGAGACAGATGCCTAAGAGTCAGAGAGAAAGAGACAGAGACAATATCCCAAGCAGTCTCCGCACTGTGAGCACAGAACCTGATGCGGGGCTCGAACTCATGAACCAGGAGATCATAACCTGAGCTGAAACCAAGAGTCAGATGCTAAACTGATTGAGCCACCCAGGCACCCCAGGACTTTAGTGTTTTTATCATAGTGTATCTTGACTTTTCATTCTATTTTTATTTCTTATACCCTGAGAAAATTTGATGCATTGTAGAAATATAGAATCTCTCTGGGTTTAACCTGATCATTTCTTTCCAAGGCTCTTGGAGATATGGTTGCTTTGAGGTTTGCTCCTTCCGCAAAGAGAATTAGACTAGATATCCTGAAAGAGTTTTGAATTTTATTGTTTTGGGGTTGTGAACAATGCTTAGTCACTATCCCAACTAAAGAAGAACGGTCTCAGTTTTAGAAAAAAAAAATGGATGAAAGACAATGTTTAGGTTTTTGCGCTTAGGCTTCAAGAGAGGACTATAGTTCCAATAAATTAATTTTAAAGAAATGAAGATTAAAAATACATGGGAGAGTATTTACATATGCATATCTTTAAATATCTGATTAGAGGAGAAGGCTTAAGAAAAGTGTGAAACACACGATACCCTTCCTACTTCTCCCTATGGTTTTTGTCAGCTACAGTGGCCTCATCCATTGTGGAATAGTTCATACTATCCTCCCTTATCCCTGTCCTTTTTTCTCATCTACTACTATGTTGGCCAGAAGTTCCAGTGGTTTGGACACTTAGCTTTTGCATAGAATATCTAGTCAAAGAATTTCTAAACAGAAGAGAATTTGGAAAATAACCTTTATTGATTGAGAAAAAAGTAGGCAAGGAAGAAAGCTGTATAGCTGTGGTATGGCTTAGGATCTGGGGTCATGCCTAACTAACCCCTACCTAGTCTTCTAGACACATCTAATGCCACCCACACTCCCACCCAAACATGCTCTTTCATTTGGGTGATTTATCCTTGGATTTCAGCATGAATGTCCATTTCTTAGAGAAATCTCCTTGATCTTCATTAATTAGACTTCCTTTATTATTTATCATTATACAGTAGTTTTCCAGTCTTCAAATATAATCATCATTTGGAATCCAAACTATGCTAATGTTTGTTGATGTATTATTAGTTGACCATCGCTTCCAACTTGACAGAAAACTTATGGGTGAAGGAATGCACTTAGTGTTTTCCTAACATCCAGTACCTACTAAAATCTTTCTAATTGAAATATCCAGGAATGAGACACGTGTGTGCGTGTGTGTGTGTGTGTGTGTGTGTGTGTGTGTGTGTGTGTGATTTCTAACTTGAAGTAACCTTTAACCTTTTGTAGCCCAATTGAAAAAATTAGATCTAATTACTGCATCTTCTCTCTGGCCCCACAACCAGCAACAACATACATATCATTAGTTTTCTCAGTCCAGTGCCAAGAGTGCTTTCCTCAATTTAACCTATTTATGTGGTTATTTGATAACAATTTGCCATGGTCAGCCGTAGCTAACCTATTCAACATCTGGCTGCAAAGTGGTCATGCTAAACATGATAGGATGATCAAACTGTCATCAAGGCATTTCTGTGGCTTCCCATATTTGACCCTTTTCTCCATTCTAGCCACCACTAACCTAGTAGGTATAATTTCCAGAAAATTATTTTATCTTATTATTCCTGAAAACATTGTACAATGTCTGAAGCATTTTCACAGCACCTTTAGCAACTGATTCACCTTCTCCAGAATCTGGAGTTTGTCTCAGCCCCAGTCCGAGTTTCTCTTTTACCTGTAACATTTATGTGTATTGCCTGTAATCTACACACTATTTATTATGGTCACTTGCTACATCATCAATTGATTAATAAATTCAATAAATAGATAACACTTAGATCATGCTGGACACTTTTGCTACATGCTTGGTACAGAAAATTGAATACTGTCAGTGCCCCAGTACGGTAGTGAAGGACATATAAGTAGATAAATTATATAATCCCATCATGTCTAAGGTTCAATTAGAAACTGATGTCTAATTAAAAAGGTGAAAGGAACTCAGTGTGATGCAAGCTTAATCTGAAAAATACAGAATTGTAATTTTTCAACAGTCAGGGGTCATGGGAATATATGTAAGGCAGAGGTTAAAAGGCACAAGGAAAAGCACGGATAGTATAAAAGTGCAGACAGATGTAATAAAGGAACTAAAGTATTACAATATGAAAATATGGGGTAAATTATGGGCAGTCGGAGATCATGAAAAGACCATTGAGTGACTGAAGAATTTGACACAGGAGAATGCAAACAAACCTCTCTATTAGAAATACCCTATAAATAAGAGCACAGAGGAGAGTTTTATGTTGGGCTTGGAAAAAGACTCCTGCAAAAGAGAGAAAGACAATGGGCTGCAATAATACTGGTGGAAATGTTAAGGTTCTAAGAAATATCTGTAGGTGTGAGAATTAAGAAGATGGCATGCATTTAGAAATATAAAAGGTATTGAATCATAAAATTTGGTGATAATTAGACATGGAGAATGGAAGTAGGTTGATCCAGACAGAGCAGATCTGTTATCTTAAATGGAAAAGAAGGTGGGCTATAATAATGCCAATAATAAAATAAGGAGAAAAGACAAAGATTTTACTTCTACAATATGTGTGTTAATGTTTTTTTTCCTTCAAATATGTTAAATTTGAGGTGTTGGAAATAATCAGGTGATAAACCTAATAGCCAATTAGACCCATACATCTGTGTTCTGAGCATAAATGAGAATTCCAAGGGCAATGGCTTCTAATAATTGGATATAAACACCCTCAAAGTTCATTCAGACAAATCCTGCAAATGAAATATGAAAATATGGGTGAAAACCAAGCATTCAGAAAATATACATATTAAAGGCCCAACATAGGAGAGGGACACCCACCAGAGCTAAAGGGGCCTACAATATCTCAGAACACCAGACAGAAGTTCTAGAATCCACTGGAGAAAATAATTTCTAAGAGGGAACTGTTTATTCAGGACTACAACAGAGGAGTGAGTACTTTCCAAAACTCCTCTTCATTCTTAAAATATCTAGCTCAGATTCCCTTTCTCTATAGATAGTATTCACAGACGGAGTGAAATGTTTGTTTTCCAAGCTCCAAGGGTCCAACTGTAGTATCATTGTCTTTAAAAAAATCCATGTGTAAGAGTTTATTTTATGCTTTCCCAAATTAGATAAGAACACTGGAAGCAGGGGTCATGTTCCTTTTTTGTATCTACAATATTGATAGCTTGTCATCATTAGTCTTTCATAAATATTTGTTCATATGGTTTGATTTTACAAGTCCATTTGTATCAGAAACATGGAAACAAAATTGATAGCTTAATAGCTCCTTTCCTACAGTGAAACTGGGATAAATATGCATGTATGTATACATAGAAGGTATTCCCTTTTTGTGACACTATATTCTTTACTGATTATCTTAGTGTAATAAGAAGGTATAATTTTAGACTTCTGCAACCATGTACTCCCTTAAGTGAAATGGTTCCTATGTAGAAAAATAGGTGCATTTTTGTGGTCAGCTGAATATGAGCAAAGGGGAAAGTCTAGTATGTAGAAATTTTCTTTATGTAGACCAAGGCCAGTCCCAAATCTGTGTCACCACCCAAACTCACATGGAGTAAATAGCAGTATAACAAGAGACCAGAGAATATCTGGAACAATGTCGTAAATGGTTTTGATGGCCAATGATAATTTCTAAACACATGTAGGAAATGATTTAAGACATGGGTGTACAAATGTTTTTCTCCTCCAAAATCTGACCATTCATGAGAGTAGGATTTCTGAGTCTTGATTGGGGATCCTTAGAGCATAGGCAAACCATCTCACCTGAAAGTAAACTGTGGTAATTTTGATCCAAATATTGGAAACTTTGTAATTCCACCAAAAGAATAAGAAAAGGATTCTGCCACTGACCAGTGACAGAATTAAAATGAAAACCATAGAAGGGGAAAGGCAAAAGGAAAGGGACCAGTGACTTGATAGAAGCAGTTTATCTCAATTAACCATTACATACATTTAAGACACATCCTTTAATCCTAAGATTATTTGAGATTAAAAATTTAATTAGTTTTTATCCTTAATAAGATAATACTTAAACTTTTAATCCTAGGATCTCAAAGCCAATTAACAAATAAATCCCCAATTTTCCTATGAAAGAGTGTACACATATTTGCTTCCTCATTTACAGTTTGGACCACTGTGGTACAGAGAAATTCATCCTAAATCATATTCTGAAAAATTCTTTCAAAAGGACACGTGGTCATTGTTCCTCATGTCGGATGTATATAAGTGCTTTATTGATTAAAATGTATTATTAAAACTCAAAACATACTATGTTTATGTATTTGATTTTTGGTCAATAATACACTGAGTTTAACTTTTAGCACTGAAAATCATATAATATGGGATCTTTCTGGTTTTTTAACATCCTAAAACTTCTGTTCCTTCATATAAAGATAGACCTTATAATAGTATCCTCTTCAAATAATTGCTTTGAATTGAAATTGAATTGAGATAATGAATAAATGATAATCATGAATACACTATGATATTGAATTAGATAATATATTTAAAGGCTGAGAATCAAGCAAGAACATAGTAGGCAGTCACTAAGTATTACCTGCTATAGTATTAGTAATAAATATTAAAAGATATAACAGCTGAAAATGAAGATGAAATTTTATTTTTTTTTAATTAAAAATTTTTTTTTAACGTTTATTTATTTTTGAGACAGAGAGAGACAGAGCATGAACGGGGGAGGGCCAGAGAGAGAGGGAGACACAGAATCGGAAGCAGGCTCCAGGCTCTGAGCCATCAATGCAGAGCCCCACGCGGGGCTCGAACCCACGGACCGCGAGATCGTGACCTGAGCTGAAGTCGGACGCTTAACCGACTGAGCCACCCAGGCGCCCCGAAGATGAAATTTTAAATACAAGTGCTTATATATTTAAAAAGAAAGTATTTCTGTATATATGTATATATCTATATCTAGATTCATGTTGGTATGTCTATAGAGGAAGGTCAATATAAATATGCAAACAGGTATGTATACAATTATACCCATTGTTAGACTTCTGCAAATGTAAACAATCTGCCAAGAATCTAAAATGAGTGAAATGGATTCCTGCTCAATAGAAAATATCAAAACCAACCTAAGCACATTGCACATTTCTGCTGAACTCTGGGCAGCTGCATTAGACAAGGGAAGTACTAGATAAAAACGGAAGCATACTAACGTTAGAGGATCCCCCCGTAATCGTGAGAGTTCAAGTTTATGTAGCTGTCCACGTATGTATTTTATTAAGTAATAAACCTTCTGGTTTATTTTAATAATAAATAATAATAATAAATAAAAATAAAAGAAATTTTTATATTTATATCTATTTTTTACTATATTTTATTTTTGTTTATCATTTTTGTATTAAGAATAATAAAATTCATATTTAATTAATAAATAAACCCCACAATAAATAAATTCATCAACTATCTAAAACCTGGAACTACGTTAAGGCACAGAAAAAGTCTGAGAATTTATAATCACAACTTTTCATGGTCACTTTTGCATTCTTAACCCATGTTTCCTGTGTAACTACAGAATAAATCTCAGGCTAAGGAAATGAATTTAAAGATGATTTGTGTCAGAGTCATCCTCTGGCTGCTTTCAGAAGTTACATAACTTTACTTCAAAATATGCTTCCAAGTATCGCTTCAGATAAAGTTCCAAGGAAAACAAGCTTAGAGTAAAAAAATCAGAGTAAACAGACTTGTGAAAGATTCAGATAATGGAGTTCTTTCACATAGAAAAATACCTTCCTTTAATACATGTAAAGAATGAAATTAAAATGATAAAGATGAGCAGGTAAAAAGTAAATGTGGAGAAGAAGCAAACTTATGGACATAAAAAAAATATCATTGTAATCATTACAAACTCAGTGTGTAGATCAACCAGCCGATTAGACACAGTTGGAAGGGCAGATTAGTGAACCCCAACTGATATACCAGAAGTAATTATCTGATTGTTCTAAGGCCCTCATACTTCTAGGAAAATGTTGTTTATAGTCATGTTATCAGGTAAGTTACAGTGGGTTTTTCAAATCAACCAATGCCCATTTGTTTCAGTGATCAGGCATCTGAAATTTATCCAATGACAGCCGCGTAGTTTAAGGGTCAGCACATCTACTAAGGACTCAATCCAGTGAGCATGCTTTTAAGCTGATGGCAACCTACCCCAATTTCTGAAACCAACATATTCCCCCAAATGCTTTCTAAAACCTCAACACTTTGCTTTCTTCAATGAGATTTTGCTGATTCAGCATAAGTTTCTCTAATTTAAAGAAATAATAAATTCAGTTATCTGGTTTCAGATACTCAGTGGGTGTTGCTATCTTCAACAACCAGAATGCAACCCAGACAGAAGCAAAAAGAAGGCAAATGAGATAAACTACCTGGAAGATGGAGAATATATATATATTACCAGAATTAGGGATCTGGAAGGAGCTGAGAAAGAAGAGCAAAGTATCAATAATCAGAGATTAAAATGCATGGTTTTTCAGGACCCCAGTCTTGAGATCCAAGAATTCTAATAAATACCAAGTAAGTAGCATTTTAAAAAGTTTCACACCTAAACGGATCTAGAAGAAATCCATCAGACTAAACAGACCATAATAGAGTCAAACTGAGAGGAACAAAACAGAAAATAGTAATGGTACAGTACAGAGATGAATGGAATGATATCCTCAATATTCAAGGAGAAAATGATCTCAACATGTAATGTATGAAGCGTACATCATGTACTCATCATGTTTAAAGATAGGTTTAGGGGTGCGTGGGTGGCTCGGTAGGTTAAGCATCCAACTTCAGCTCAGGTCATGATCTCATGGTCCATGGGTTCGAGCCCTGCGTCGGGCTCTGCGCTGACAGCTCAGAGCTTGGAGCCTGCGTAGGATTCTGTGTTTCCCTCTCCCTCTGCCCATCCCCTGCTCATGCTCTGACTCTGTCTTTCAATAATAAATAAATGTTAAGTTTTTGGTTTTTTTTAAAGATAGGTTTATTTCTTGCAACATGTAGTTTAAAAATATATAAACAGTAATTGGTTAACAAAAATTTTTAATAAACTATTGTGGGAGATTTAAAAAATACTTTAGCTGATAGATTAAGCAGATGAAGTAAACACACAAAAGTCCAAGATAGAAGTAAAACACTGTCAATAAGCTTGATCTGATACACACAAAGAATGTAATACCAAACAAGTATGGAATCAACATTTTTCCCAAAGCATTTATTAAACATTTAGGAAAATTGGCCATATCAGAAGATAGATTAAACATTTTAAGAAATTGCTAATATTCAGCAGACATCTGACTGCAAGTCAGTAAAGTTCATATTTGATTATAAAGGATACGTAGGAAAAACCTATACATTTGAACATCCAAAAACTACAAGATAACTAGAGCAGTAGAAAATAAAAATTTAAAAAGACTGAAAGAACTACTTAACCTAACATGCCCTATTTATGTTTACATATACAAGTCCATGTTTTCTTACTCCACCTACAGAACTTAAAAAAAAGTATTGACTTATTATTTTCTTTATTCATTTTCTCTGCACTTATGTTCAACTCTCATTTGATTTCTTCAGTGTGTAGATATGTTTCATCCTTCAGTACATTTACCATGCTGTTTTTGCCTTTCAAATGTTTACTTAGTAAACATAGACAATAATACATTTGTTATTCAGAAATCTTATGTTTTCAGCATTCTATGAATACCATTAAGTGCTACTTATCATCCAGTGTATCCAAAAATATAGAAAAACAATCATGTGCCTGTATTCAACAACAGCAACAACACACACACAAAATGGCAGCCATAATATGCAAATATTAAAAAAAAAATCAAACCATGATTATAGATGGTAAACAAAAAGGTAAAGCTCCTATAGAGCAAAAAAGAGAAAATAAAAATGAAACTTAGGTCAGTACTTCACTAATTGAAGTGCATCACTAATGTACTAAACACTGGAAGACATCTATAGCATGTAAGATCAATTATACATTGAACATATTCACAAATCATGTGCTTGTTTTGAAATATCATTTTCCCCAAGAGAAGGTGATTCTATTCTCTTCAAAAGATCACTTTTGCTGATCATACAAGAGCAGTTTTATCTGATGTTCCAAAGCTAAGACAAATGTTAATTCTAAAAACTGGAAGCCAGTTTTCAAATAAGCAAAGATGCTTGGCATTTATGTTAAGTACAAATCATTGTCCTAGAATATTTTTTTCTCCCTTCCTCCCTTGCCAAATTCAGATTCATATGGAACATAAGATAATTTCTTAGAATGGGGGGCCTCAGTGGCTCAGTTGATTAGTGTCCAACTTTGACTCAGGTCATGATCTCCCAGTTCAAGCATTTGAGCTCCATGTGGGGCTCTGTGCTGACAGCTCAGAGCCTGGAGTCTGCTTCAGATTCTGTGTCTCCCTTACTCTCTCTGCCCCTCCCCACTCACACTCTGTCTCTCTCAGAAATTTAAAAATAATTTCCTAGAAACCTCTGTATTTTAGAAGTACAGTGTACATTCAGCAGTTTTTGTGAACACACCACTTCTTAAGAGAAAAATCAATTATGTGTTTGACACTTCTAATGCATGACTCAGGTGATGTTTTATCAAAAACAATGACTCTAGAAATCTTTACATTAAGTTGTACAGATATGGTAAATTTCCTCTCTTCAGTCTTCCTTTTACAGAGTTTTATCTGAACAAAAATAACATGTGAACAGTAAAGAGGCATATAAAGTAGAAAAGCAATATTTGGAATTTTCTCTAATTCAGCAGTTTAGATAATACTGTTAAAAGTGTTTCATTGTTTTGCAAAGAGAAATAAAAATGTAAGATTGTTTAAGATGCATATATATCTTTATAACTACCTTATACAGTTTCATTTCCATGCAATAACAAATGAACATCTGAAAAGCATAAACTTCCCTTAGGGCTGAGATGTATTATGAAATACATTTCATTTAAAAAGTAGCTTCTCATCTACATTTCTGTGTTCCTTTTTGATAAACATTTACTGATTTAATTCTAGAAGAAGGAATCCATACTGCTTTATACATTAGTGATAATAAATTTTACATAATGTCTAGAATGGTTACATATCAAACTAAGAAACCTAGGTTCAGTTTTCTCTTTCAGACAATATTCATCTAAACAGGTTTTGTAAGATATACATGGTTAGTGAAAGATCATGTTATTGTTAATGTGATTTTTTTCCTATATTCTTGGCCATCTGATGACAAACTATGTGTGAGTTACTGTGTGTGTGTGTGTGTGTGTGTGTGTGTGCGCATGTGTATGCATGTGTGATTATTGTAACAATGAGTTAGGAAAGGATGATAATTTTTAGTTCCATTAGTACAATTAAGCAACAGTGAATCATGACATTCAAATAGTATTCATACATCTAGGTCAGCCTGGCTTATTTTGCCTAGTAACTCTCATAGAACATGCCCCATTCTATTTCTTTTGAATGTGTAAGTAGAAAGTGTGCTTTCAAATTATGACATGAACTGAAATATACAGTTATGAAAAAAAAATCAGAATCACACATTTCTGACAGGATGAAATAAAAACTAAAATGGGATACCTGTAGAATCCCACTTTCAATTTAAAAACCGTAACACTTGGAAAAAGGAGGGGATCATCTTTCTTAACAGCTATTTATATACGCCCTCAGCCCTTCACCCCTTCCAATACCCCCACCCATCTACTTTAGATGTTTATAATTTGAATATAAATTAGCAATGTACATGTACGTTATATTTGAATTTGAATTAGCAATGTACATAGCCAAAGTTCTAAAAAAAAAGCTTATCCTAAGCAACAAGAATTTCTTAGTACACAAAAGTACTCATCCCATACAATCTAATGCTAATTAAAAAAAACCATATCAATAGCAGGGTGTTCAGCTTGCTGTATTTCATAATACAGTTGAGAGCTTGGAGTATTTCAGTAATTATACAAAAATGCACTGAGCATCTACCAGAAGGTAGGCAACATGCAATGCAGATTCTTTCACACTTACAGTAAGTAAAATGAAAACATAGTTTTCGTCTTTAAAGAAAGTACATCATGGACAGGATACAGGGAAAAATAAGTAGGCTGATGTGGGATCTTGACTCCATTAATTCTGTTATTACCTCATTGAATCAATATTACATTTAACTATCAAATCCACTGACGACTCCTGTGGAGAAGTAAAGTTGAACCAGAGAGTTACCAAATGTGGGGAAGGAGTGCTATGCACAAATGAGTTATAACCATATTAAATGCAATCACTAATGGAGAAGTGCAAATGAAACAGATGGGTGAGGAGGAATAGCAAAGTGTGTTGAAAAGCTCATGTAGATAATGACAGCAACTGGAAGTAGACCATGAAGAATGCATATCATCTTGTCACGTAGAAGCTGGATATGGGCGGTGGAAAGAACACCAGGAGGCAAAGCCCCAAGTCCTTGTAGGGGAATGGTACAGACCTTTTACTAGAATGGTGAGCTGGAGGCAAGGACAGCGATAAAACAAAACAATACACACAGAACAAAAAAAAAAAACAAAACAAAAACAAAAAACAAAAACAAAACAAAAACAGAACAAAACAAACACTACACATCATAAGTCAGGGAGCTTAACATTCTGACCGGAAGACTTTGGCCTTGACAGACCAAAGAGCCACAGGTGCAGAACCTGCAAGGACAGAGGCCTCCATTCACACAACACAGACACTCCCTCATTCCTGACAAAAGGAACAACTTGTGGAAAATACAAGAAAGAAGTTGTGAGGAAAATAAGTTAGTTAATACTGGGTGTATAATGTGGCTGTGTTAAAGCAACTTAAGTCTGTGGTACTATAGGAATAGAGGTACACAAAACTAAGCTATTAATTTCTAAGTCTTAAATTTGTCAAAGGGAAATATAGGAGAAACAGATTTGTGATCATATTCTTGGACCAAACCAGGTCTTTGTTGTAATTCAGAAAAAAAATATATTGGATCAGAATCAGGAACTAAATTTCAGGGAAACAGGATTTTCAGAAAATCATTTCCTTTAAAGGAAGGGCAGAGATTTAGAGGTTTCTGGAAATGTGATATAAAACTGAATATGAACACAATAGCTTATGATAGCTCCTCAAATTTCGTAGAACTGTTCCTACTCAGACATTGTAACCAGCACCTATATACACTTAGTTTTAATATTAAGGTGTCAAGACGGGCACCTGAATGGCTCAGTCAGTTCAGCGTCCGACTTTGGCTCAGGTCATGATCTCATGGTTCATGAGTTCAAGCCCTGCTTCGGGCTCTGTGCTGTCAGCTCAGAGCCTGAAGCCTGCTTTGGATTCTGGATCTTCCTCTCTGTCTGCCCCTCCCCCGCTCATGCTCTGTTTCTCAAACACACACACACACACACACACACACACACACACACACACAAAACAGTGGCCTACCTGCTTTAAAAAAATATTAAGGGGTCAAGAAAAAGACTAGTCATAATGTACTCCATCTGTTCCTGTTCTATGTACACACCCTGGCTTCCATGAAGTTTAATGTGTCCTCATAAAAATAAGTGGCAGATGCATGACTTCTAAGTGGTGTTTTCCTGCCAACCTGTAAGCAACTTGAAAATTTGCATGGAAAGAGTCAAAAATCAATGGAAAAAAATTAAAACCAATATTTGTTATTATAAAGTCTTGGGTTCAATAGAAAAAGGACTCTGAAGGGAAGACAAGAAAGGCTGATTGTATCTTCATTAATGGCAGATAGATCCTATGCATTTATATGGTCTCCATGTTTACATTGTATTATCAGGAATAAACTTGAAAGAATTTTTAAAAGGGAAAACAATGATTGGGGAATTAGTTAATATTCTAGGAGACAGTCATAAAAATGGAAAGAAATTTTTGCTACTAAGGAAAGTAGAAGTTGCTAACCATACGTGCATAGGTGTATTTATCAGAGAAAAAGATCCCAGGTTTTGCATTTGCTGTTGAGAGACACCGCTGGTAAATTAGGAATAGTCGTGACTACTTGTTGTCTTACAAAAATAACCACAATGATTTTCAGCCGCTTCCCATTAAGGGATGGAATCTATTTTCCTACCCCTTGGATCTGGGCTAGTCTTAGAAATTGCATTGTTTTAAGCTAGGCTTCGATAGATCTTGCAGCCCATATGCCTTCCCTTGGAACTCTGCAACCAGAATGTAGAGCATATTGAGAGACAAGTAACAAAGTCACCCCTGTTACCATGGCTTACTAACCTAGAGTTAAGTGACTGAGGCTGTATGGATGATCCCAACAGATGTGCTGAGTTCCCTCAGACCAAGTGAACTATGAAAACCCAACCTAAGAGCTAAATACAAAGTTTTAAGCCACTAAATTTTGAGGTTATTTGTTATATGGCAAAACCTAATGGAAACATACCAACATAAACACCTTCCTATATTGTGAAAATATTTTTGTACCTTTAAGTCTGTCTTCTCATTTCTGGAATTCCACAAGATACAATTAATCCTTATTTCATGGATTTTTTTTTTTCAGGTATATGATGCAAGCTAGCTATTGTACACTTAAGTTTCTTCTGATAGAGATGGTGTGAGTTTAATGAAAGGCATACCTCTAATATAATCCAACAGTGAAAAAAATGACAGTATGAGGAACTCAATTATTTGCACTGAAGTTTTTCTTGGATACTCTAGCATTGAATCCTGAAATAGAAGACAGGATACATTAACCTGGGTCTAATATGGAAATGCTTACAGATCAGGAAGGTAATAGAAACAAAGGTGCTTCATCAGAAACTGATAGTAGTGAACCAAAGAGACAGTTACCAATCAGGATAAGGACACTAGTGCAAATGGAAGCCTAGAATACCTAGGTTTTCTAATGCTTTGAGACAAGACAAATCTTATTGTTATGTAAAAATCAGCTAATTTTAAATGTTAGCAATTAATCCAGTTTAAAATTGGGGAGTTCCAATAATAGAATTTTGCACAGCTGAACTAAATATTTAAATATTAAGTGCATATGTATGTGCATATTAAAACAATATAGTCTGCTTTGTGATTATATAATGCTTTGGATTCTATAAAATATAAAAATGAAGAGGGCTCTTTGGTAAGCATGTTCTAAAATGGAATGCATTAGGCATTATGAGTCTAGTAGATCATGCATTTAACTGCTTTTGTTTATTAGTAATGTTTCATTACCACTTTTTTGTTTCCTTTAGGAGAGAGAAAAACAACAGAAGTATATAAAATAATAAAGCCTAGGGAAAAGGCTGCTTGTTGTTTGTGTTTCTAATTTGCCAAGATGAACAAGTAGAGGACCACTCGACAACTAATACATGTTTAATGTGGCTAGCCTAGAAATTTTATACATTAGATCTATTTTCAACTTTTTATGTATCCTCAGATGATCAAATGGTATCCATTCAAAATATACATATAAATCACATCTTGATAGCTAAGGAAAAGGATTAGTAATTTTAAGAAGCAGCAGCAGGAGGAAGACTAAAAAAAAAAAAATTGCAAGAATGTCACTGGATATCAGAAAGAGGGCATGCACAGAAAAGTCCCATGCCTCATGAGTGCATGTAACCTAACCACAGATTCTACTTCTGAGTTTCCTTTCCTTTTCATGTGTGCAAATGGCAATAGGATTTACAGTGATATTTTGCTGTGTTCATAACTGATCTCTTTGCAATCTGTGACCTAGCAGGAGATTTGATTATTAGTAACGCTCAGGTTATTAATATTGGGGTATTAAAGGTGGAAATGGGGAAAAAGGTGCACAAAAATCAGGGGATTTAGGGGAACACTCTTAAGAGAGGCAGCCATGAGGCAGATGAATATTTGTCATATTTATAAGTATATTTACCTACCACAAACGATTCAAAAGGAGTGATTAGCTTTTCAGATTACCTGGTAACTTGGCATAATATATAAACTTCTCTTTCAATTATAAATCCCAAACTAATACCTCAGAGAACAACTAGACAATGGATGGAGTTATAAAACATATTTGGATTTCAGGAAAATACTAGCAAAATATCCCTAAATATATTCACAAGTAAAATTGTTTTTCCTTAAAAACAACCTAAGTAATAAAGAGCAAAATCAAATTAATAAAAAAAAATAAAAATAAAAATAAAAAACAGATCCAGGTTTAACTTTTAAGGGTGAAAGCTAACCGATTCTGTGCTACATTTTAGTTGTTAAAGGTAGGAAAAATTTCAGCTAGCTGAGGTCGAGGTTTGCCTGGATAGGAGGTAAGAAACCTCTATTAATTTTATCTTTCTCAAAAATCAATAATTGGAGTTTCAATCTTCTTTAAGGGAATCTGAATTCTTTTTCTTTCTGTCTTAAAAGATAAACTTCCCTTGGTCTCTGTCATATGATTTACAGGTTGTTGGCCTGAGACATTGGGGCAGCAAGTCAATAATCTCTTTTGAAAATCCTGCTGAGACTGGGGATCATCTAATACAAGGCATTCATTCAGAATCAATTCACTATTTAGGGGCAATGTTCCTTTCCCTTGCCAGAGCCACCACCTGGGATAATTTCCCTAGAGCTTCTGATAGTTTGTCATCAGCACTCACTAGAGGATAAGGAATAAAAGACTTTAAGCCTATGAGGAATGGTTGGTATGTGATGTTTCAATTCTCTTGTTTCAGCATAAAGAAACAAGAAGCATGTACCTGCGCTGGTGACAGGGAGGCTAAGAAGAAATTGGGGGAATCTCAAATGAATAACAAATCATGCTCTATCAGCACACTCTCATCTTTATAACCAAGGGCTTCATTTTTAAGTTTGCCAATGTTCGTATTCTTACGCTTAACCAGTTTAGCACTCCCATCTCCTAAATACAGACCAGAAATGAGAAGTAACAAGCAAGCAAACTAACCTATCAAAGAAAAAAATTAGAGGTCTCTAGGTTTTTGTAGGTCTTGGGTTCATTTATAATTTACAGAAGTCTTTCCTCTAATTTTTTTAACATTATTTTAGACCTAGTTATAAGAAAATTGGTTTTCTGGTTACTCTTTTTGTAAGAGTATAAAAGGAACATATTAGATAGGGTATTGCTTTTGCCCTGATCACTGCAATAGCTCTTGGAAATTATGGTGTCACATAGCTCAAAATAATTGCTGATGCTTGTGAGAATGACAGTGAATCAGAAAGAAAAAAACAAAAAAAAAACCCTATTTTAAAATGCTTTTATCAACATGGTGTGAAAAAAGAAAATATGCTTAAATATATAACCTCATTTTATATGGAAAGTTCAAAAATGAATTTGGGGACAAAATTAAATACAGTCAAGTATAAGTTTCAT
Organism: Panthera uncia; assembly: GCF_023721935.1. Classification (NCBI taxonomy): domain Eukaryota; kingdom Metazoa; phylum Chordata; class Mammalia; order Carnivora; family Felidae; genus Panthera; species Panthera uncia. The sequence continues at coordinate 46,623,197 of NC_064811.1, read as the reverse complement.
AGTCTAAATGGCACCTTATACAATTGAAAAATATTGTTTGAACATCTAAACAATAAGCACGGACTTTCTTTCATTGACTTTAAAAATAACCTCGTGAACACTCAAAATCCATCTATTGTGGGAATAAATGAGACATCTGATGGCACTATTCAAAGTATACAACAATATAAATACTTCAACAAGAAATCATCCCTATGCATAGAATATTTTGTTCAACCTGTAACATTTTTATTTCAGTTTTTTATGTTTTATTTTTGAGAGAGAGAAAGAACACAATCAGGAGAGGGGAAGAGAGAGGGGGAAAACAGGATACAAAGTGGGCTCTGTGCTGACCACAGAGAGCCCAATGCAGGGCTCAAACTCATGAACCATGAGATCATGACTTGAGCTGAAGTTGGACGCTCAACTGACTAAGCCACCCAGGCACCCCAACTTACAACATTTTTTAGATTGCAGTTGATTTTAATAATCATGCTTAAGAAAGTTTAGGATTAAATATTCTGAAGAAAGAATATGTATCAAATAGACCAGGAATCTCATAGTGACTGTGAAGGTAACATTTAAAAAAATTTACATATATCATAACATAGGTTTTTGGTCAATTCAATTATCTTTCACATATAAGAGACCAATAAATATCCTGTAACACCTAAATTAAGGGCCTTGACATTCAATCACCCAAATTAACTTCACACTGGAAGGTATTATTTTGTATTACAAAAGAGTGGGAAGGATTCCTGATTTCAGATTCCTTAAGTATGTGAATTAAAATCCTATATTTTCCATTTACTAAGCTCAGTGGTTGCCAAACATTAAGATGCATTAGTATCACCCACAGAATTTTCTGATAATTCATATTCTTGAGTCTGTGAAAGAACTTCAGTCTGAAAAGAAAACCACAGATATGAAATGGACAATCTCACACGTGCTTGCTCAGAAGAATGGAACTTAAGGACTGAGAGACTAATTTCCCATAAATGTCTGATTTGCAGAAAATTGATTTTTTTAATGTTTATTTTTGAGAGAGAAAGGGAGGGAGGGAGAGAGATAGAGCACAAGCAGGGGAGGAGGAAAGAGAGAGAGAGAGAGAGAGAGAGAGAGAGAGAGAGAGAGAGAGAGAGAATGAATGAATGAATCCAAAGCAGGCTCCAGGCTCTGAGCTGTCAGCACAGAGCCTGACATGGGGCTCAAAACCCACAAACCATGAGATTGTGACCTGAGCTGAAGTCAGACACTTAACTGACGGAGCCACCCAGGCACCCCAGGAAAATGCATTCTTAATCTTCTGAAAAATGAGCAACCGTCAAGAATCTCTTCCATCCTCAAGCCAATGAGCTTACTGTGTGAACTCTCACTGAGCTTTCCCCTCTTCACACTCCTCTTTCCCATAAATATGGCTCCCCCTACACCCTTGCTGGACTCACTGGTAGTTTGCTATGGCTTGTGGTTCTGAATTGTAACGCCTCTGCTATTCCCAAATAAACTCAATTTCAATTTCTGGTAATTTGAGTTGGCTCAGTTTACATCCTTTATGTAGGTTTACGAGTCCTACAACCCCAGAAAGTCCTAGAGAGCAGGTCAGGAATGGGTTCTTATAAATCAGCATTTTAAACTATATTCACAGGAATTCTTGAAGCAGAAGTCAATAGTTAATGAAAAGATGTCCTAGCTGTGTCACCTTGATGGAGTTAAATAATCACACAGGGCATACTTGTTATCATTTATAAAATGCAAATAAAACTTAAGCCTATCTCAAGGATTATTATCATTAAGTAACACATGAAATGGATATAGAACAGTGCCTAGCATGAATAAAGAACTCCATCTATGTTACCTATTTTGGTTCTGGCCACAGTAACTATTTGACATGTGGTGGTAAAAGTAATACATGGCATCCCCTCCTTTCTTTTTAGAGATTATACATTTATGTGAAGGGGCTTAAGGCGAAGTTATATACCCATGGCAGAACTAGGTTTTTGTTTGGGCAAAGAGACAAAGGAAACATTATAAAACAAACAAACAAACAAACAAACAAGTTTGGGGGGGGAGGGGGAAGTTTGTTAACTTGATTGTAGAAGTTCTTAATAGCTTAATGATTCAATTAGAGGTATGGGAGAAATAGGTATATAAACTCATACAAAAAAATCATTGATAAATGTGTGATCTACCATAATTTCTCATTTTTGGCTAATACCTTTGATTTCCTTATTTTCTTTATTTTTAATATTTATTTTGTGTGAGAGAGCACATGAGTGTGTGTGCATAAGCAGGGGAGGGGCAGAGAGAGAAAGAATCCTAAACAGGCTCCACATTGTCAGTGCAGAGAACAACGTGGGGTCAACCTCACAAACCATGAGATCACAACCTGAGCTGAAATCAAGAGTCAGACACAACAGAGCCACCCAGGCACCACCAATTTCCTTATTTTCATTCACTTTCAACCCCACCTGCAAAAATTCAATAGGAGATTAATCCGAATTTTTTTGCCATCTAAAGCTCTATATAAGCACTTGTGGAGAAAAGTCACCTAATTATTAATACTGGCACTGCTGTTAAGAGTAACTATGCAGGCATATTATTCATGTTGACTAATCATAGCCATTATCATTAGTCACACTGACTCCCCCAAAATGTTAATAAGCTTGATGGTAAAAGATGATTTATTTAAAGGATTCAAATCAGAAAGAGTTAAAAGAATCTGAGATGCTCTAGCAACCTTGTGGATTTTTTCTCTGGATGTTTTTTCATTCATTCATGTGGGAAGTATGGTCACTGACAGATATGGGGCCAATATTTAACCAGAAGCAAAAAGGAATTTCCGAGAAATATCTCCGAGAACAAATCTGATTGTTTCAACTTATCATATAGCTATCCACATAGTGGATCAACAACTATTATAATAATAAATGAAGGCTATGCCCTTTCTAAAACTGTATTATATTCACCTATTTGTTTTTCTACATCAAATACACTATAAACTCTACCAGGAAAAGTCTCATTTACCATTACTCCTCCCATGCTTACCATGGTGTCTAACAAATACTAAGTGTCCAATGTACCGTATTACATAATGAATGTAAGAATTCAAATATTTTACAGTTATGATTCTAATAAATTCCTATTTCTGATACATTTGTATTATTTCATTAAAGTCAACAATCTGAAAGCTGACTAGTTGTGTTTTTAGTTCTTGTATTAGGTCCTCCCTAAAAATGACTTAACCATTTTTTTAAATGCCTAGATTACAGTAGACTTACATCTGTAACTTCATCATTGACTTAAACTCTTCTCAGAACTAAGCATATGTATTGTTATCATAAAGAGCCACCTGTGGATCTGATGGAGCATTTGTTAAGTAAAAGGTTATATGCACATGGAAAAAAAGGACCTAAGTATAAAGCCAAAGTGGGAGCTAAACATTCTTCGACCTATGTTTTTTTTAATGTTTTCCAAAGCCAGATGAGATCAAGATGTTCCGTTTGACATTTCTCTTCCATTTTCTGTTAGGATTTCTTTACAAGAACCTTAGTGAAAAGTAGCACATAGGAGAAAAATTCAAGTATGTGATAAGAAAGTGTCCTTTGCCAGTTGAACTATGAACCGTCTTTGATTTCTCATCATGAAGCATAATGTGGGGTTTGAGACCAGTCCTCTAATGACTTTAGAAAAGAATGAACAAATTATAATATAAAGAGTCTTAGTTTCTAAATGAAAAATATGAATTCTGAATTCAAGCAAAAAAAAAAAAAAGCATTTTTTTGTACTAAGGAAAATAAACTAAGAAATTTTATTGAGAGTTCAACACTACCAATGATTAAGTTATATTCATACATTCAAAACAAAAACCATATCCACTGAATGTATATAGAGACATGCATTATCCTAAATATACATTTGTGTAATATAAATGTGTGTTCATGCAATATAAACATGCATTTGTATGATACAGATATGCAATTGTTTAATATATGTGAGAATTCATATTTATAAGGTAAATATAAATCATTTAAAATATTAAATGTTTAAAATATTATAAATAATTAGCATATTTAAAAAATAAATGTTACACCTGTATGCACCTGGGTTATATTGATGCTGATCCTACTCTTAAACTTAGCCATTAAATTATTTAACATTCTTACCAAAGACTGAAAGTGAAAATTTGTAAATGTCACATTATTATTATTACTACAGCCAAGTGTAAATTGTAATTTTCTTCCTACTGTAGTGTAGGACACTAATCCATAATTATAGGCTTCACTGTGGCATAATTGTCAGTGCTGATTGAGTGGCCGTTGAAATAACTGATCTATGATAACTCTGGATGGTCATGAATCAACCGTCTTAGTCATTTAACAGCCAAAATGTTTCAGCTTTGACACACAGGAGTGGGTTCTTATTGAGACTTTAGTAAAACCACCCTAAATATATTTTACAGCATCCTACTTCTCCCTAGACTCAATTTAGTTCGTTCAAAGTAGGTCTATCCCTGATAGCCCAGGAAAAGTCATTGGTCTTCTGACAATTTTTGTGGGTTTGTAGAGTTTGATTAATTCTTCCACTTTGAAATTCCAGAGTTAGCAATGAGTTTGATCCCTCCTAATCAATGATCTATGGCAGCCACAAAGGTGAGCAATCACATCTCCAGTGAGGGAGCCAAAGGGAGTTTAACCTGTCATTCAGTGACTGTCTAATCAAAGATACATTTTAGTCAATCTTATAAGACCGAGTTTTATTTGAGATGCTATGGAAATTCCATAGATTGTACAATTTTTCAATTCTGAATAAGGTGGTATGTTTTCATTTAAAAAGTAAAGAGTTTGAATAATGCTATCCTTGTAATATAAATGTGTATATGCACAAATATACACATACATAAAATTATAAATTAGTTTTAATAACACTATGCTTATATGTATATACAAATGTGCATAAAACTAGATTTAAAAAAAAATTTAATGTTTATTTATTTTTGACAGAGAGAGAGGCAGAGAATGAGCAGGGGAGGAGCAGAGAGAGAGGGAGACACAGAATCTGAAGCAGGCTCCAGGCTCTGAGTTGTCAGCACAGAGCCTGATGTGGGGTTCCAACTCACAGACTGCGAGATCATGACCTGAGCCGAAGTCGGACGCTCAACCGACTGAACCACCCAGGCGCCCTAAAACTAGATGTTAGAAAAGTATGTGTATACAAATAAAAATGTAGATAGTATAAATATAATTTATATGGAACTATAATGTCGGGCTTTAAAAACTTGATTTGGTTATGTTAAAAGCGATGTGGGAAGATCATGAGAATCCATAAAATAACCCAGTTTATTTTCTTTCATATGCTGCTTTTTCTAAGCCACAGTTCTCTAAGTCATTTGTATTGTTTTTTGGTGGAGGTCTGTTTGGAAGGAGAAAAGTGGTCAAAATCAGGAGAAATGTAAGAGATACAAGCAATAGGAACACGTATTGGATCCAACATGGGATGAGGGGAAAGAGGTCATGGAATCTCCTAAGTTAATTCTGACACATTGCATAGATGGTGGAGTCTTCTGGTAGGACAGTGAACATAAGAAAATTAGGTTTAAAAGGTAAATCATGAGCTCATTAATGGATATGTTTTGTTGCCATTGAGACACTGAAATGAAAATGTTGAATAAACAAGTATAGGTTAAGTTTCTCAAGTCCATGTGTTACATCTTTTACATTTGGATCTTAGCAAACTTTACTATAAATTTTGGCTTATCTAAAAGGCAGAAATTATTCATGTCACAAGACCATGGAAAAGAGTAACAACTAGTTTTAAAACTGCCCTGCCATCAACTACATTGTCTTACAACATTCAACACTGCCTTGCATCATAATTCTCTAGATAAAATCTCTAGAACTATGGTAAAACAAAAACCTAGTCCAAAGTTAGTATACATGATGAGAAACTTAATATTACTCTCAACAGTAATCTATTTAGTTGACAAATTTATTAAGAAAAACCTCTGAGAACCTCCACTTTCTCAAAGTCGGCAAATCTGTAAAGCTTTACAGGAAAGCTTTATATATTATATATTATACATTATATATTATATATTATATATCATATATAAAATATATGATATATAATATAGATAAAATATATAATATATAATATATATTAATATGTATACATTATATATTATAATACATTATATATATTATATATTATTATATAATATATAATTAACATATATATAATATATA
>NC_064811.1:46439493-46616576 GCF_023721935.1 Panthera uncia | reverse complement strand
GTTTATATAAATATATATATATATATATATATATATTTATATAAACTTAGAAGTCCTACGTTTTCTGTTCCCCTCCATATTTCTACTCCTTCCTACAACTAAACTAAAAATGTACTGCTTCCCCCGACCCTAAAAAGCTTACAAAAAATAATGTGCTATACAGGATCTCCCAGAGAGACAATTTTTTTCCTAAACCTGAAAGCATTTATTTAGATATATTAACAAATCCCAGCACTTTCAAAAGTTTTAGAAAAGCCTCAAATGTTACATATCATATAGCCTATGAAACATTATTTTAGAAAGGTTTGGCTAAGTGCTAGTTAAGTGCTCTGCCGATTTCCTTTACTTTTCCTGAGGGTTTAGTCTTTCTTCAAAGTAACGTCACCTGAATATCATAATACATTTAATGTTTAGTACTTTTTTCCTACCAGTTCAGAAATATTCTTATTGGATTTGGAAAGGAAAGGTAGATCAAAAGCAAATGCTATCAGATTGTAACATGAATCAAATTCTAAGCTTACGCTGATAAACTGTTAGTAACTTTCTAAAAATACCAGTGAATTGACTAAACTGAAAATAATTTAAGTGAGATTATAAAGCCTTACAATCATTACAGGAAAAAAATTGAAACAATACTATTTCTGTTGAGTTTTTACAACAGGAATATTATTTAAAACCATTTTGATTTTTTTAATGTTTATTTTTGAGAGACAGAATGCGAGTGGGGGAGGTGCAGAGAGAGAGGGAGACACAGAATTCAGGGCAGTCTCCAGGCACCAGCTGTCAGCACAGAGCCCGACCTGGGGCTCGAACCCACGAACTGTGAGATCATGACCTGAGCTGAAGTTGGATGCTAAACCGAAAGAGCCAACCAGGCTTTAAAGCCATTTTAAATGCATTCCCAAAATCTGTATTTCATTATACCTAATTTTAAAAACATACCCTCCCTTTTTATGCAGAATAGCATTGCAAAATATATTTAGTATTACTAATCCATTACCCATAAGGCATTTATGGAAAACCTATTATGAGATAGGCATTCTGTTAATTACAGTGATATGACATTAAGCAAGATGTGTACTGCCCCTGGGTTCATAGAGCTTTTTTTTCTGCAAAAGGCAGACCATTAGAGTGAAAAAAAATAAAATAAATGTTGTTAAACTACAAGTGAGGAAGTACAAAATGCTATGGGAGTTCACAAAATGAGCATCTAGTACAGTCTGGGGGGATTAGGGGTGCCTAGGAATAATTATAACTCCCCAGTATTTGTAGGTAATAATCCAGTTTTATATCATTCATGTAAGTTGCTTCTTTTAGTTTCAGCTGCTGTTCCTCCCCACTGTTCTAGTTCACTGATTACTGAATTATGACTCAGATAACTAGAACTTACCTCTACAGTACATGGTGGGCAGACATCTAATTGCTACTCCATGTATTTCCTCAACCTGAGGAGGTCCTCCGGATTTTGAAGGTGTCTTATCCATCACTGTAGTGAGCCAAAAGTACAAGGAAGTCTGCATCCTGGAAGAGTAGCTCTCAACCACAAATAAACGGTGGTCTTTATACCCTCCTGACCTCCCCACTCAGGTGAGATGATTCTGAGTCAGCTGTTCTATGTTGGATGCCAGAGTTGAGTTCATCCGATTAAGCTTCTTTTATCTATGTAGCCACTTGCTTGACTGTTAACACTTTATTATCTGTCTTTTCCTTCCAGTTTTATTCCCACATGGCCCTACATGTATTTCCTGGTACGCTCCCAAATAAACTCTGCATTGCAATACTTTTTGGTCTCAATGTATGTTTTTTTGTAAACTAAAAATAAAATAAACTTTAAACCAGAGGTTGTAAGATTTCACCAATTTTAACATTTCCCGTTATGATCTTCGGTTTTATGAAATGGTTACTTTGTCTACCTCTTCTCATATAGTATTCTTTATATTATCAGTTTTGATGTTTAAACATTGCCCCTGACCACTTTGTACATACTGTGCATGTCATTTAACAATGAAACAGTGGTATGCATTTTCTAGGAAGGAGGACTTACATGACTTGATTAATTTTTCTATTTCAAAAACAGTAAATATATATAGTAAAAAGGCATATATAAATATGAGAGGGTTTTTTTTATTCTAAGGGGAATGAAGAACTAAACTGATAGGTCAGTAAAGTTTTGCTCACTACTCAATCCCCAGCACCTGAGTCTGATACTAAATAAAAATGAATAAATATTTTGTAAATGAATGTCCTAAGGTCAAAGATTAAATAGTCATTGAGACTGTCTCTAAAGATAGGATAGCATTGTAGGATTTGAGATTATGCTATTGGCTGTTTTGTTTCTTTAAGAAAATGTTTCGTTTATCACTGTTAATGAAAATATAACTTGAGAAACATTTAGTGTTTCAAACAGGTAAAGAACCTACTTGAATACAACACAGGGATCTCATGTTAAATGATTATCAGATTAAAGGGGATTGTGATTTATATCACCTGTAAAACACCATGAGCTCAAAGAGAAGAGATACATGCAGGGCTCATGCTGTTTCCTATGGTGCGGTAGTAGTTAGTGTAGCAAAAGGTTACTGCCATTCATTTAAACAAAATGGGCATTTTATGTACCTTCACTGTCAGACAAGATGCAGTTGAGCAATGCTTTTGTCGAATATTATAAAAGACATGAGTGATGGGGGTGGGGGATGAGGCAAGGAGAGAGAAAAAGCTATTTCATCTATTGATAGCCAACCCCAAGAGAAAAGCTATTCTCTTTCTAGCATAGTATCAAGTGACTTTTCAAATGACCCCTGCACTTTCTCCTCAAAGAAAATCTTTCTAGGTGGGCAATTCAAACATTTATTATCGTCTCAATAGGGAACTAAAAAAAAAAAAAAAAAGGAAAGAAAGAAAGAAAGAAAAATATTAAGGCTTGCTTGCAATATGCTGTTTTACTCTCCAGAAAAAGGGAATTGGAATTACTATGTTTACTAAGGAACATATGGGTACCCCGTTTGGGAAGATAGCTATTTCAAGTAAGATATGAATAATACTTTGTAACTAGCCTCCTGCAGTGACCTAAAGATTTAAATGATACTGAGTTTCTTCTCTAATGTTTTTACTTGTAATTATAAAGGGTTATGTTACTGGAAATATCTAATTGGTTTATTGATTTGAGCAGTGACAATAGTTAACGATTATCATGACCTAGATGTAATTACCTTATACCTAGAGCCCAAGACTTGTCAAATAGTTTGCACTTACCTAGTTTGATCCTCGCAGTTGCCTATCAAAAATGATTTCTATCCCCATTTTAAGACAAGGAAAACTAAGTCTTAGAGTGGTTACATAAATTTTCCCAAGTTAAACAACTTAGGAAATTATGATTATTACCTAATTCTGATAAGAATAACTATAAAACCAGTTAAATGACTTAATATTACCTGGACTCATAAAAATATTTTAAAATATATATTTTTAATTATTCTAAAAGATGTAAGGTACCTAACAGTGTTCGGCTAAAGTTTGGTCAATTATGTGTAAAATCACTTCAGTTCACTCACCCGTGGGACAGAAGAAATTTCAGCAACATAGCAGAGTGTGTACATCACCATCTAGAAAGACATAAAACCTTAATTTGTAAACAGTAGCTACAAGTGGGTGAAATGTTAATATTTGTACTGGCATCTAAAAGGGACAGCCAGGGGCTCCAGTAGAAAACTCAATTACCTTATTGCATGCTTTGGGTTTTGTTTGTTTGTTTTGTTTGTTTTTTTAATTATGGAATGCCAACTGAAAATCTATTTTTTACAGTATCAGACCTAAACTTTCCTCACTGGGCTCATTTGAGAAACTAAAACAACTAAAATGGAACAACTATCAAGTTGAGTTTAAACAAACACTAAAAAAGAACATATTTTTCTTATATGTGCTTTACTTTGTCCCATGAATAAAAGACTATTTAGAATATTTGGTAAAAGTTTGATGAAGATACGTGGAAAATGAATTCCGAAAGAGTAATCCTGTCTCATAGGAAATTAAAGGTAATGAGGCCAGCTGCTTCCTTTTCTGGATCTGTTTGTTAATGACAAGAATGTCCTGATTGATGATGCCCTGGCCCTGATTGCATAAATGTTTATTTTTGAAAGAGATAAAATTGCAAAGGCATTTTACTGGTGTAAGGTTCTTCAGAGTCCAGGAAACCCTGGAGTGTATTTACCAATACATTTAATAATCATATTAAATAATCATGAATCTTCTCTCACAATATTTGACACATAATATAAGGTCAATATCTTTTGTTATTATTATTAATTATTATTGTTATTATTAATTTAAATAAGACATATTGATCATAGGAAAATTGAATATTACTGAAGAACGGACAAAATAATGGAAGAATGAGACTAGTAAAACAAGTGAGGGGGTGTACAACCAGGAGACTCAAAAAAGATGAAAAGAATGATAAAGTAAAGTAGTAATGGGTTAAGAAACGTTTGAGTTGGGGTGCCTGGGTGGCTCAGTCAGTTAAGCGTCTGACTTAGGCTCAGGTCATGATCTCACAGTTCGTGGGTTTGAGCCCCACGTTGGGCTCTGTGCTGACAGCTCGGAGCCTGGACCCATATTAAACAATATGGTCTTAAACAATGGTTTAAGAAAACCAAATTAAAAGAGGAAGAGATGATAATTCAGATGCATCTATTATAAGAAGAGACTCCTTTCTTGATAAATTATCATTTAGGTATTCAGAAAATTTAAAGAGGAGACCATAGGGAGGGTAAATAATGTTTCACTTTCATAAAGATTTGAAAGTTGAATGACCAAATTATAAACTGGAGATGGTTGAATAGTCAATAAACAAAACATTAAAGTATTAAGGTTGATTATATTGAGCACCACCATGAACTTTTGTTGATTTAGCTTAGAGAGAACTCAAAAAAAAAAAAAAAAAAAAAGTTAGTTAATTGGTAGTTGAAGCACAACTAGACTGTCAGTTGCAGTCATCTGGAGTAGATTTTCCATCACCCTGATCTGGGGGTTGGGGTATGTATTGAGGAACTGGGTTGTGGTTCAGATGCCACAGACTCTTACTGTTCTTACCAAGTTTTGGTATATTTTGTTCAATAAATGTTCCTTATTTCATTGTATGCCCCTAGAAACATTTCCAGAGATTTTAAAGGTTTTTTTAAATATAAGTTTTAACCATTTTTCTGGGATCTATGGAGTTCTTGCTGAAATGTGAGCAGTAAGTCCTTCAACTGAGAAGTAGTTCTTTACGATAAAAATGCAATCTTCACAAAAGCACCTAATTCTTTTAATTCTTAGCCAAAAAGTAACTCTTCCTAGCCACTAATATCATCTTCTACACTTCCTGTATGTATGGATTTGCCTATTCTAGCTACCTTATATAAGCATAGCATACAATATCTGTTCCTTTGTGTCTTATTTCAATTAGCATAATGTTTTCAAAGTTAATTCATGATGTAACATGTATAGAATTTCATTCTTTGTTTAATCCGGAATAGTATTTCATTGTATGTTTATACCACATTTTGTTAATCCATTCATCTGTTGATGACATTTGAGTAACTTTCCAACAGTGTTGGCTGCTTTTTCCATCTGTGTTTCTGGTTCTGCAAAACAGACTAGTAAGTGAGTCCTTCAGATACCCTCCAGACAGGTTAGAGGAGACATACATGATAATTTGCAAAGACTTCTACTCCCTCCAGTTGGAAGAGGAGAATGGGGAAACAGGTTGCTGTTCTTTAGGAATAAGACTATCACTGCAACAGGGAGAGTCAAGGGTGAGTAAAAACACCACAAAATTTCCTACTGTTTTGAAGATAATTTTTCTTGATTGGACCTTTGCTTCATCTGCTACAAAACTTTGTTTTCTAGAGCTCCTAGAGTATTAGTTCAGACAGCTTGTGGTTCCATTTTTGATGGTTCTATAGAAGAATGAGTTCTTGGACATTCCTAGGCTGCCCTTTTGCTGATGTTACTTACCACCCATTTCTATATTTAAATAACATTTTATATTAAATAAAAGGAAAATAAAAATTAATATAATATTATAAATAATTATTATTTTTATTTTTATTAATGTTAATATTAGTAATTAACATTATTACGAATAATTATTATTTTATTAATAACATTATTATAAACAATTATATTAATATAAAATAAATATTAATCTATATTAATATTAATATAATATTAATATGATATTTTATATTAAATAAAAGGAAAATAAAGTTTTAAGTATTAACATAGATTTCCTAATTTTATGTTTCTTGCCTCTAGAGAGAAGGCTATCATGGGTTCAATCATTCCTTCTCTGAGTATATGTGAGGTTTGGTAGGGCACCATTTAATGACTCTTCTTAAACATGGATCTCCTCTGAGAGTTGTTGCTCAAAAAAGGAACTGACAGAATAGATTTAGGGTATCAGGGTGTTGTTAAAAAATAAATAAACAAATAAATAAAAGAATAGATGTAGGGCAATCACAGCAAGAAAAACTTAGAAGCTCAGATCTCTTCTGGATCTACTCCTTCCCAATCTTATTAACATCTTATTTTTCATTGTTTCATTTAACACTAGGAAGTGGAGCAGGAGAAAGGTGGATCGTACAACTACTATTAGCTTAATTATTTGATTTTTCTTTGAGATATATTTACTTAATACTAAATTTGTTCTTTCCAGGGTAAGATATTTTGATCACCATAGTTATCTTTTATTTATATGATTTTTAGTCAAAACGTGTAAGTTGCAAACTCTGATTATTTGTGAGCATTATGGAAACAGTTTTTTTCTTTTAAGGAAAAATAAAAGCATCTTATGAGATATCCTTATGATATAGGCTACTTTCTTCATTAATATCAACACCAAGGTTAAATAATTACATAATTACGTTATATATGTTATAAATTTAATGGTATTTTAAAGGCAAAGTACAAGTTAGACAAATCAAGAATTAACATATTATGCAGGTAGAATTTCTAGAACAGAATGATACTATCAGGAAGGAATTTTTTTCATGAAGGAATTGTATGCTTAAACCTACCTCTAGATATTAAATCAATTGTGCATTTTCAAATGTCATCTCATAACTAGGGTGAGATTGTACATTTAGTATGTCTCAGGACAAGAGTATAATCTTAATCAATTACTTATGAAAAATATTTTCCTAGGTATTCTGTGACATCTTTTCTCTTAAGAACATTTATTTCGAGGTTAAAAATGAAGAGAAAATTTAGAAGTTATATATTTAACCATAAAGTCTTATTTTTATACAGCATATATATGTTATAAAGTGAGCTGTGTTTCAGAAACATCTTAGCATGTAGTTCTTTTAAAACTGTCCACATTGGGGCGCCTGGGTGGCGCAGTCGGTTAAGCGTCCGACTTCAGCCAGGTCACGATCTCGCGGTCCGTGAGTTCGAGCCCCGCGTCAGGCTCTGGGCTGATGGCTCGGAGCCTGGAGCCTGTTCCCGATTCTGTGTCTCCCTCTCTCTCTGCCCCTCCCCCGTTCATGCTCTGTCTCTCTCTGTCCCAAAAATAAATTAAAAACGTTGAAAAAAAAAATTAAAAAAATAAATAAATAAATAAATAAATAAAAACTGTCCATATTAAAATGTAATCAAACTTCTTGAAGCCTTACTGAGCTCATGTTATAATAATCTCTTTTGTTTTGCATATGTTTATAAAAGTTGTAGTTTAACATGAAAATTCAATTTCTTGGTTCTCCAGTTTAAACATAATATAGGATATAGACATTGTTTAAAAACTGTCAGCTTCAAAACATTGAGACAGAAACTGTTGCCAAAACCTAATAACCACAATGTAATATTTAAGTGAATTTGATGGACTTTATAAGGCATTTAATCTCTATGCTTGTATCTCCATGACACAAACCATCTGGTTGAAAAAGAAAACAAAAAAACATTAGTCTGTTATCTGGGGAATTCATTTAAGTTTTGGATATATCCAAAACTGTGGGAAAGTTTGACTTCTATCTTTAATTTGAAATGCCTTAGATCTGTATAAGAAATAGCTATTATAAAAAATGTTCAAGAATTTCATGGGAGATAATCTCAACAATTAACTCTTTCTGCATATTATCATTTCTAACATAGGTTAACTTTGTGTATTATTCTTCAATAAATACTCTTTAATTATCCTTTTTTAATCCTTAGTGTTAGGCAATGTTATAAATATAGAAACATAACATCCATCTGAGGCAGACCCTCATATTTATACTATATGTTTTCTGTAATATGCTATATTTTTCTAATATTTTTTTTTATTTTTCATGTGTTTGGAGGTGGTAGTCTCTGACACTTAAAATAATTACATTTTGAAAATTAATGAGAAATCATCAAAAATAATTATTCCTACATTAGCTGATTCTTATCCTATGAATTATCTGAAATGTTGGCATCCTATCTTCAAAAAGATGGCATTTTAATTTATAAATAGGCACTCCAGAGGTGTCTGGGTGGCTCAGTTGGTTGAGCACCTGACTCTTGATTTGATTGAGGTCATGATCCCAGGGTCATAAGATCAAGTGCCGCATTGATCTCTGGCTAAACATGGAGACTGCTTAAAGATTCTCTCTCTCTCTCTTCTTCTGCCCCTCTCCCCTGTTCATGCTCTCTCTCTCTCTAAAAACAAACAAACACTCCAGAAATAAGACAAACAAATAACAATCTGAGATGTCCATTTAGAATAGGAATATTAACATATGGACAAAATCTTTGTAGAAAACTGTAATTATCATCTTAAAGACTAAGATGGTGGAGATGACTATAACCAAATGCATAGAGAAAGGAAATAAGTTAGGTAAGTTATAAAGGAAATGTAGATGTTAGGGAAAATAACTAGAAATAATAATGCATTAACCTCAAAAGTTGGAAGTAAATAATGATAGATTGGAAGGTTGGACCTAAGAAACAATGAAAATAGATGAAGTAGTACAAAAAAAAGATGAGAAAAAAATTTCTCCTTCACTTCCACATTTTAAAAAACATGAACAAATAACACTTTATAAACTGAAAATCTCATGTGGTTGTAAAAAGAGAATTACCTTTGAAGAGACACAGACCTGGGTATGCAAGTAAACTCAGAAATTAATATGTTACGATTTTTTTTAACGAGACTTTTTTAGAGCAGTCTAAGGTTAATGGTAAAATTCAGGGAAAATAACAGAGATTTCCCATATATCCTGGCTCCTACACATGACTAGCCTCTCCCATCATCAACAAACGTATTCCACCAGCATGGGTGATAAACCTACACTGATACAATGTAATCACCAAAAGTAAGTAATTTAAATTATGGCTCACTATTGGTATCCTATATTCTATGAGTTTAGACAAATGGAGAATGACATGAATCCATCATAATAGTAGTATAATACAGAGTATTTTCACCTCCTAAAAATCCTCTGCTTGGTCTATTTGACTTCCCCTCCTGTGACCCTAGTGAACCACTGATCTTTTTATTGTCTCCACAGTTTTGCATTTTCTAGAATGTCATATAGTTGGAATCATACTGTGTATAGACTTCACACTGGCTTCACTTAGTAATATGCATCTAAGATTCCTCAATTTTTTCTCATGGTTTGATAACTCATTTCTTTTTAGCACTGAATAATATTCCATTGTTTGGATATATCACATTTTATTTATCCAGTCACCTAGCAAAGGATATCTTTGTTGCTTCTAAGTTTTGACAATTATGAATAAACATGCATGCTTAGATTTTCTTTGGACATAATGTTTCAGCTCCTTTGGGTAAACACCAAGGAGTGCAACTGCTGGATCATATGGTAAGAGTATATTTAGTTTGGGAAGAAACCACCAAACTCTTCCAAAATGGCTGCAGCATTTTGCATTCCCACCAGCAATAAAGAGAGTTCCTTTAGCTCCACATATCAGGAGCATTAGTGTTGTCAGTGTTCTGGATTTTGGCCATTGTAATATTCATGTAGTATCTCAATGTTTTAATTTGCATTTCCCTGATGATATACAATATAGAGCATTCTTCATATGCTTATTTGGCATTTGTATATCTTCTCTGGTGATATCTGTTAAGGTATTTGCCCATTTTTAAACTGGGCTGTTGTTTTCTTATTTTTGAGTTTTAAGAGTTCTTTGTATATTTTGGATAACATTATTTTATCAGATAAGTCTTTTACAAATATTTTCTCCTAGTCTGTGGATTATCTTCTCAGTCTTTTGACATTATCTTTTGGAGGGCAGAAATTTTTTATTTTAATGAAATATAGCCTATCAATTATTTCTTCACAGATTGTGACTTCAACATCATATCTAAAAATTCATCACCATACACAAGATCATCTATAATTTCTCCAATGATATCTCCTATGAGTTGTATAGTTTTGCACTCTACATTTAGGTCTATGATCCACTTTGAGTTAATGTTTGTGAAGGGTGTTAGGTCTGTGTATAGATCCTTTTTTTTTTTTTTTATAGCACTGCTTGTTGAAAAGACTATCTTTGCCCCATTGCATTGATTTTGCTCCTACGTCAAAGATCAGTTGATTATATTCATGTGGATCTATTTCTGGGCTCCCTATTCTGTTATTTAGCTCATATTCTCTGATTTTCACTAATACCACACTACCTTGACTTACTGTCACTTTATTATAATTTTTGAGGTAGGGTAGTATTAGTCCTCCAACTTTGTTCTTCTCCTTAAACATTCTTTTGGCTCTTCTGGATCTTTTGCTACCTTATATACACTTTACAAATCAGTTTGTCAATATATGCAAAATAACTTTTAGGGATTTTTATTGGTTTTGCACAAACTCTAAAGATCGAGTTGGGAAGGACTGACACATTGACAATATTGAGCCTTCATAGCCATACTCATGAACATTAAACATTTCTTTACATTTTTAATTTAGTGAAATGTTCATTCATTATTGTTTTAAATATTTTTCTGTTCCTTTATCTCTTTCTCCCTTTTAGTATTCCCATCACACACATGTTACATCTTTTGTAGCTGTGCCACAGATATTCTGTTTTGTTTCTTATGGTATTTGTTCTCTTACTTTTCAGTTGAGAATTCTATTGATACATCTTGAAGCTCAGCTATATCCAGTCTACTAATAAGTCCATCAAAGGCATTCCTCATTTCTGTTACAGTAGGGTTTCTTTTTATTTATTTATTTTTTTTAAAAATTTTTTAACGTTTATTTATTTTTGAGACAGAGAGAGACAGAGCATGAAAAGGGGAGAAGCAGAGAGAGAGGGAGACACAGAATCTGAAACATGCTCCAGGCTCTGAGCTGTCAGCACAGAGCCTGACGCGGGGCTCGAACTCAGAACCGTGAGATCATGACCTGAGCTGAAGTCAGATGCTTAACCAACCAAGCCACCCAGGCGCCCCTCTTTTTTTTAAATGTTTATTTCTTTAACATTTCTTTAACAGAGAGAGAGAGAGAGTGCATATGAGTGGGAGAGGGGCAGAGAGAGAAGGAGAGAGAATTCCAAGCAGGCTTCCTTCCCAGTGCAGAACCCAATGTGGGGCTTGATCTCACAATCATGAGATCCAGACCTGGGCCAAAATCAGGAGCTGGATGCTGAACCCACTGAGCCATCTAGGTAGCCCCATAAACTTTCTTTAGCCAGACATAATGGTCTTAGCACTGGTTCTCAGAGCACTTTTTCTACAGAAGGAAAGAAGGGCAAATAGGTAGAAAAATAGTTGTTAGATTTGGTAGTTCAATAACCAGGTATTTCTTACCTGATTTCTTAAATTTTCTTAACAAATATAAGTCAAAGATATTGTTGGTTAGCAAGGGGATATCAGATATTTGAGGACAGAGGAGTTATGAAATGATTGCTTTGGAGAGTGAGAAAGCAATTTGCCCAGGAATGCAACCATATAGGTAGAATATGTCCATTTGAGCTTCAGTTTAAAGTTGTTGTTTTTTTTTAATGAAACATGAATACAATTGTGTGATCTTTCTCTTGTGACATCTACTCCTATTTTTTTATGTTTATTTCTTTTTGTTTTGTTTTTTCTAATATGAAATTTATTGTCAAATTGGTTTCCATACAATATCCAGTGCTCATCCCAACAGGTGTCCTCCTCAATGCCCATCACCAACCCTCCCCTTCTTCCCACCCCCCACCAACCCTCAGTTTGTTCTGTTTTTAAGAGTCTTTTATGGTTTGGCTCTACAGCCTCAACATTAAACAAGCTTATTTTGGAGGTTAACCAAGATTGGAGTTTTGGCAGATAGAGGGAAAGATGATGGTCCTAAGGATGTGAGCAAGAGTTGAATAGCTTTCTATGACACAGAAACTTAATAAAGAAAGTAAACAGGACATGCATGAATTGATAAATAGGTTAAAAATGATAAGGTTAGTAATTTGAAGTTCCTAATAAGATCAAATGATTAAACTGAGGATTCTGGAATTTGGGGTCAAAAGACATCCTGTGGGGGGCACTTAGGTGGCTCATTTGGTTAAGTATCTAGCTCTTGATTTCAGCTCGATTTTGCAGTTTCAGCAGTTTGGTCCCACATTCAGCTCTGTGGTGGATGCAAGGAGCCAGTTTGGGATTTTCTCTCCCTCTCTTGCTATCCCTTCCCCATTCACCCTGTCCTTCTTTCTTTCAAAGTAAATAAATAAACTTAAAAAAAAAAGAGTTCCTATGAAGTAAGTAGTTAAGATTGGTTGCTAAAAAGATGTTGAAACTTTAGGATATCAAGAAATTGAGAGTCTATGGATTTTGTTTGATTTCCAATGTCAGTTAGAAGGATAAAAGGTATAAAAGAATAGAGGGATAGAGTGACCAAATAAAAAGAGAAGTAAATTGGAATATGATAACTGGAAATAGTAAAGAGGTATATACAATGACATCACCTGATGAAACAAACTTCTAGATGTGGGGCTTTTAAAAATAAAAGAAGAGAAAATGAAAATTACAATGAGGAGCAAGCTAGCTCTCTTCCAAGACAAGAAAAGGCCAGAATATGGGGCACAAAAATCACTAGAGCTTTGAGGTAGACATTCTCCTAGGTGGACAGACAAGTTAAAGTTGAGAAAAGAGAGAAAAAGAAAGAGATAGAGAGAGAGAGAGACTTTCAGGGTAAATTTATGGATATAGGAATTACCTGACAGTTTTCAGAGGCTGTAATAAAATGATGTAGAGAGTAGCGAGCAGTAAAAAACAAACAAACAAACAAACAAACAAAAAACAAAACCTGAGCTAGATGGGTGCATGTATACAGAAGTTTGAGGATAGAGGTTCAGAGGAAGATGAATGAGCAAGATTTACAAGTTGAATGGACATACATTATAAGAAACTCTGAACCTAGTGATAGGGATACAGACATGTCTTGCCCAATCACTGAACTTTAAATATCACAAATTTTCCAGGGATGTACAAAAAAAATGAAAAAAATATCAGACAACCTCAGATTTCAGCATGGCAAAAGTCAATCATAAGAAATAATGAAATATAACTCACAATTTTTATACCCAGCCATTATAACATTTAAGTGGAAAGGTAATACAGATTTTCAACTAAAAACCTATCTTTGGAAAATAAACAAAGCAAATTGATTGGTAAAGATTAATAAAGGAGCGCCTGGATGGCTCAGTCAGTTAAGCACCAGACTTCGGCTCAGGTCATGATCTCACAGTTCACGGGTTCAAGCCCCATGTCAGGCTCTGTGCTGACAACTCAGAGCCTGGAGCCTGCTTCAGATTCTGTGTCTCCCTCTCTCTTTGACCCTCCCCCCCTCACATTCTGTCTCTCAAAAATAAACATTAAAAAAATTTTTTTAAAGATTAATAAAAATAGAGCATATGGGTGGAGAAGCTGTGATAAAATGACTAGTATGAAAGTATGGTTTTAGAAATGAATACTAGTGCTAGGTAGTAATAATATTTTGCCCAAAATCAAAAAAAGAACAAAAGAGATAGATGTCTGTGAATGCTAATAACCTGTATTTCATAGCATAGAAAAATTTGCAACTAAAATATTTTTAAAATGCAGTTTAATGTCTCTAAATTATTGAAGTTTTAGGTTGATTTAAACCTTTGAAATTATAGGAATTAATATCTCCTGGGTGATGAAATATATATATATATATATATATATATATATATAAAAACACATATACATATATATGTACATATACACACACATATATATGTATATGTATATATATATATATATCTATACAAAGTATAGCAATTATTTCCATCTCACCAGTTTTCTTCTCTTATATTAAATGACAAACTAAAGTACAATTTAGTCTGACAGTTACATCATTTTCATTATAAGGTAGCATGTATTCTATATACTATAATATAATTAATATGTTCTTATCTCTACACACAAAAAAAATGTAAGAAATAGTCATCCACTAATGCATTCAATATTTCATATTCTTCTATCAATATGTATAATTCTCCTCCAAGTATTGTAGAGAATATATACAAAAATAGGAAATATACATTCTTTATATTTTATAGATTCATGTGAAAATATTAAATGTCAATGTAATATGATTTTTTACTAGGTGTCAATTTACTACTACTACCAATATTAATAGTAATAATAATTACCATTAACTTACTAATTTATCCATTTAGGAAACAGATATATACTCCTTCATCACCAAATTACACATCGTGGATATGGAATTTGTAAGACTTGCAAAAAATGTAAGGAAGAAAATTCCCAGATTTTCCTAATTGTATTTTTATTTTTATTATGATAATGGTAACTTAATCAGTTATTGATTGGTTGGTTTTGAGCAATGAGTTCTTGGCCTAAAACATAAAGAGATATTTTTGATAATCATAATTAAAAATTCATCTAGGAGAATACAGAAATGCAATGAAATGATAAGTTTTATTTCTTCTCTTTCCTGTCTTCCACTGTGTTTACTTCAACGTAAAGCTAGTCCTTTTTGAGAAATCAAAAGTATACCAGCACCTTTGGGATCTACATATTTCTATTTTTTATATCAGTCAGTAAAAAAAAAAAAAAAAAAGAGAGAGAGAGAGAGAGAGAGAGAGAGATTTCTCCTATCTAAAATGATCAGGACATATTTTTTCTTCCTGAAACCATTGACGACTATTTCTTAGGTTTCTTGTACTCTGAACCAATTATCATGGCCAAAGAGATAAGAAGTACAGATCATCTTTGCTAATTTGAGATTTTTTTCTGGGTTTGAATTACATGGATTCTTAGTAGATGATGGAGTTCATCAATGCCAAATTGGGGTTTTCTCAACAATGGAAAAAAGAAAAAAAAGAAAAAAAGAAATGACACAGACTGTCAAAAGTAGAAATAAAGTATAAATATATGCTTTCCTGATTCACTGAAGTCCTGGCTTATTGTTTTCAATGGCACAGTACACAAGACAACTGGTTTTATGTATATAGTCATGCTCAGTAAGACTCAATAAGGCTGTCAGGTAATAATAAGTTCAAAGAAGCCATTTATTGGCCAGTGGGATGAGAAGGTGAGTCAAGAAATGAGAGTTACTTAGATGTTCAAAAAAATTAAAAAGACCCATTGACTCAATAGATTTTCTTAATTTTAAGCTAGTTTAAGAGAAAAGTATATGAATAATGTTTTGTGCTTAGAATTATTATACACAGTTGACCCTTGAATAATGAGGGGGCTCAGGGTGTTGACCCTCCATACTGTAAAAAATCCATGTATAACTTTTGACTCTCCAAAAACTGAACTACTAATATCCTACTGTTGACTGGAAGCCTTACTGGTAAGATGAAGAGTTTATCAACACATATTTTGTGTGTCATATGTATTATGTTATTATGTTATTATATCATATATTATATTGCATTCCTGAAATAAGGTAAGCTATAGAAAAGAAAGTGTTATTAAGAAAATCAAAAGGAAGAGAAAATACATTTATAGTACCGTACTGTATTTATCTTTAAAAATCATGTATATGTGGGGGCGCCTGGGTGGCTCAGTCAGTTGGGTGTCTGACTTAGGCTGAGGTCATGATCTCACAGTTCATGAGTTCAAGCCCCACATCAGACTTTCTGCAGACAGCTCTGAGCCTGGAGCCTGCTTCGGATTCTGTGTCTCCCCCTCTCTCTCTCTCTGCCCTTCCCCGCTCATGGTCTCTCTCTGTCTCTCTCTCAAAAGTAAATAAATATTAAATTAAAAAAAATTAAGACAATAACAACAACAACAAAATCATGTATATGTGGATCTGCGCAGTTCAAACCTATGTTGTTCAAGGGTCCACTGTAGTTATGATATCTATAAGTATACTCATATCTATTTTTTCTATTAATTTGCATATGAAAGCCAAAAAAGTCTCACTATTTGTGTTATAAAGTTGGATACCTTAATGAAATTATGCTAAAATGTTAAATGGAACTTTTGAAAAGTTCCATTTGGAATGAGCACCCAGAAAGTTTTATCTTATCATACTAAATCTAAACAAAAATAAATCATTCTGTGAAAGTGCTAATGTGACATTAAACATAACCTTTTAAGCAACTGATTGAAATGCAAGTTACAAAAAAAAAAGCAGTAAGCTAAATAATGTCACATCAAATACTGTATCAATTTATGTCAGTTTCGTTAGAAATGCAAAAATAAGTTTTTGGTTTAATGGATTATTAATTTAGAATATATGTTTGTATGGTCCTACATGTTTCAATTATGAGATGTCTTACTCAGCTGGGTTTTTTTATACCCATATGATTTTGATAATAAGTAGATAACATATTGTGATATATGTTGCCTCAGATCCTAAACATAATATCCATGTGAGACTAGAATTAAGGTGCTAGGCTAAAGCTTCAAAAATCATTGAAATGAATACATACAGAAACACAAGTCATATGTATTAACACCAGACTACCTTAGATGAGATCAAAGATAACCTTTACCACGATTATTCTGAGGAAGCTGCTAAATACCTAATATCCCCAGAAAAATGTGTAAACCTAATCAGCAACTGATTGTTCACTGAGAAGGGAAGAAGCCACAATAATCTGAAATAAATGTGTTGGTTATGAACTATAGAAGACGATTTGCTAAAGAATTACATTGTTGATTCAGGGAAAGTCTTCTGATGCTTTTAGGGAAGTAGAATTAGCCCCTGAATTGCTATACAGTTAACCTTAAATGGGAATTGTTCCATTCCATTCTATTCTATTAGATTGATGGTTTGTGTATCTCTGAGTAAATTATTATGCATAAATAAAATGTAAAATCTTTTAGAAATTTTACTGTTTATATATCATTTCCTATACTTTGACTCCTTCATCTACTCATTGGTTAATTAGAATTTTCTTTCTCAGTTTACTGTTATACATGAGAACACATACATGGAAAACTACATCTAAGATTTAGTGCATACTGACTTAGATATGAGAAAAATATATCTATATATCTATATCTATATATATAGCTATATAATTTCAGGTCAGTTACCACTCTTTTATTTAGATTGGATCTATCAGCTGTTATTTCTTCATTCCTAGTGTTTCAACTCTGGGCTAAAGAAGGCTTACGACAGTAGTGGAAGATATGGAAGTAATTTACAGTTCAACAAGAACTCAAAATTTAAACTATATCTTGGAGTTCCATAGTCACAAAATATATATTTCTTAAATATATGGCATTCCAGTCAATCACAGAGATATGCTAACACTGTCAATTTGAATTTTAAGTACAGCTTCTTAGAGTATTGGACTAATACTTTATAGTTTGAAAATTACTGTATGTGCAGTAGACTGGATGATATAAAGATATCTACAACACTATTCTAGTATTGGAGAAATATTTAAAAAGTGTATACATTTTTCTATTTTAAATAATGCTCCAATTTTTTGAATATTCTTGGTATTAAGAGGGTCATGGCCATGATAGATATTTATTTATTTATTTATTTATTTTCAAAAAACAAACTAAACTGCTATTCTTTTTTTTGTTTTTTTTAAACTGCTATTCTTAAGAAAATCCATTCCTGGTGCTACAGAAATTCTCAGTAATTCCTTTCAGTATTGTCACATCACAAACTGTTTCTTCTAACCTAAGTTTATTTTACTTTTAAAAGTATCCAATTTTTATTTCTTCTATTCTTAGCATACATCAGGACCATCAGAAAAAAAAAAAAAAAAAAAAAAAAAGCCTTCCTCAAATAAATTCAGAATACTAAGGTGCTATCCAACATTCAATTTTCTTTTCACCAGTGGTATACTTTTATATCTTTTAGGTAATTTCTCGTTAAGAATTAGTTTTATTTTTTCTGCTGAAGTATTTCTTTCTCACTGGTCTTTTAAGCATCTCAAAAGCAAATGATATGGTATCATATGATTTCACTCATATGTGGAATCTAATAAACAAAATAAATGAATAAGCAAACAAAAAGCACAATCAGACTGATAAACACAGAGAACAAACTGATGGTTGCCAGAGGTAAGGGGAAGATGAAGGGATGGGCAAAATGAGTGAAGGGGAGTGGACATACAGGTTTCTAGTTATGGGATGCATAAATCATGGGAATAAAATGGACAGCACAGGGAATATAGTCAATGATATTATAAGCGTATGGTGACACATAATACCTATACTGGTGGTGAGCATAGCATAGCATATAGAGAATTTGAATCACTGGGGTGTACACCTGAAATTAATCTAACATTGTGTGTCAACTATGCTCAATTAAAAAAAAAAAAGCAAATAAAGTCAGGTCAGATCCTAGGAACTTATCATAACTGAATGAAGTTGTAACTCATAACTAAGTAGAAGTCAATGAGGAAGAGGTAGGTTTATGGAATACTATGGAATCTGCTCCTAATCATTTCAAATTTAGGATTTTTTTGTCTGTTTTTAAGTTTGTAACGCTCATCTGATAAGACAATATATATTTTCTGGTAAAATGTTGCTGATATGGTGATATTTTTCTCTTCTAATGTTTTTTGTAGGGATGTAATTTAGAGAAAAACAAATGACAACAATCTAGATGGCAAAAAGAGTGAAAATGTAAGTATATTTAGATTCACTTATAAAAGGAGATATGCTACTAAAATATTTATTAAAAATTGAAATAAAAAGGGGGCGCTTGGGTGGCTCAGTCAGCTAAGAATCCAACTTCGGCTTAGGTCATGATCTCGCCATTTGCAAGTTCAAGCCCCACATCAGGCTCTGTGCTGACAGCTCAGAGGAGCCTGGAACCTTCTTCAAAGTCTGTGTCTCACCCTCTCTCTGTTCCTCTCCCACTCATCCTCTCTCTCTCTCTCTCTCAAAAATAAATAAAGATTTAAAAAAATGAAATAAAAAATAATTAAAAACTAAATGTAAAGCAATATGCAGCGACTCATAAATGCCATGATTTTAAAATGTAAACAGGGAGTGACAACAACAAAATGGCAAAATTAGAGTTTTTCACCAATTTCCGCCCCACACACCACCCCCCCCCGCCAAAATAACAAATTTTGATAACCATCTATGGATGAGAATCCCTTTGCAGAAGCGTGGAAGTCCAGTACAGAAGTTCCAACACACCCCTGGAGCAAAGAAAAGTCTGGGACAGACATGCTAGGTAAAATAATGATTTTATTTTACCCATGTCACCTTTCCACCAAGGCAGCAAAGCTCAGTGCCAAGAGAGACCTGTGTGGCTGGCAATTTCTCCCACAGTGGAGAATAAGAGCATGCAGTTGAACACGTGGTTTCTCTGGCTGTGCATACAGGATGCTGCCAAAGAGGCCCAATTCTTTGTCATCCTGTCCAGAGCACTAAAGTGTGCTGCATTACTGCTGCGGGGAGGGAGAGCTGGGGACACTGGCTCCTGAAGGCATTGAATGGACTCATATCCTACAAATTGTGTGATGGATTCTGTCAGAAGCTATACCAGGAAGCACTGGTATGCCTTGCCCGTGGATTCCCACAGCTATAGTATGGGCACCTCCAATGCTGTGTGAATCTTACCCGCTTCCATAACACAGCTGTCTCCCTGTGCATGTTCCTCAGGACAGCGAGTGTGAGCTTCTGCAATTGGCTAATGAGTGTACATGGAAAACTGACCCCACTCTGGGAGAAAGCCTGCAAGTTTCAGCATGCAGCAATGCCCTATGGAAACTAAAGAGGAGGCTGTCAGGTACTGGCCTGGCTTTGTAGGCCTGAGAGGATATCCACCCACCCCAACCTTGCCAAACAATAAAAATACTTTATCAGGCAAAACTGTCTCTCAGAAATGAAAGGGAAAGAAGAATTAATACCAATCCTTCTCAAACTCTACCAAAGAATAGACAAGGAAGGAATATTTTCAAATTTATTTTACAAGGCCAGCATTATCTTGATACCAAAACCAAATAAGAATGCCACAAGAAAAGAAAATTACAAGCTGATATTCTTGATGAACATAGATTAAAAATCCTCAAAAATATTAGCAAACCAAATTCAACAATACATTAGAAAGATCATACACTATGATCAAAGGGGATTTATTCAGGAATGCAAGAATGATTCAACATTCATAAATCAATCAATGTGATATACCCATTAACAAAATGAAGGAGAAAAATCACACGATCATCTCAATGGATGCACAAAAAGCATTTGACAAAATTCAACATTTATTTATGATAAAACTCAATAATGTGGGTTTTGAATGAACTTATCTCAACATAATATAGGTCATATATGACAAGCCTACAGCTAACATCATACTTAAAGGTGAAAAGTCGAAAGCTCTATCTCTAAAATCAAGAGCAAAGCAAGGTTGCCTAAAAAGCAAACAAATAGACAAGCAAACAAACAAGATTGCCTACTTTTATCATTTCTCTCAACATACTACTGGAAGTCCGGAAGAAGAATAGGCAAGAAAAAGAAAGAAAATGTATTCAAATCAGAAAGGGAAAAGCAAAATTGTCTCTGCTGTTGACATGATTTTATATATAGAAAACCTTAAATACTCCATGTGTTAGAACCAATAAATGAATTCAGTAAAATCTCAGGATACAAAATCAATATGCAAAAAATCAAGTGCATTTCTATATACTAACAATGAAGTATCAGAAAGAAAGAAGAAACACAATTCCACTTTCAAGGGCATCAGCAACAATAAAATATTTTAGAATACATGTAATCAAGAAGGCGAGTCACTTTACAGTGAAAACTATAAGACATTAATGAAAGAAATTGAGGCAGACACAAATAAATGAAAAGAGATCCTGTGTTCATGAATTGGAAGAAATAATATTGTGTGTGTGTGTATATATATATATATATATATCCTAAAGCAATCTGCAAATTCAGCGCAATGTGTTGCCTAATGTAACCTACAGATTCAATGCAATCCATATCACAATACTATGGCATTTTTCAAAGGAATATAAAATATGATGCTAAAAGTCATATGATCCCAAAAGAGACCTCAAATAGACAAAGCAATCTTGAGAAAAAAGAAAAACCTGGAGGCATTACACTTCCTGATTTCAAACTATATTTCAAAGCAATAATGATCACCACAGTACAGAACTGGCATTAAAACAGACACAGAAAGCAATGGAACAAACTGAGAGCCTACATATAAGTTCATGCATATATTGTCAACTAATATTTGACAAGGGAGCAAAGAACACACAATAGGGGAAAGAGAGTCTCTTCAATAAACAAAACTGGTAAAATCGAATATTCATATACAAAAGAATGAAAGTGGACCCCCAATGTACATCATTCACAAATTTTAATTCAAAATGGACTAAAGACTTACATTTGAGACCTTAAACCATAAAACTCCTAGGAGAAAACATAGGGATAAAACTTCTTGACATTGATCTTGGCAATGATTTTTTAGGATATGACACCCAAAGCAAACCTAAGAAAAGCAAAAATAAACAAATGGAACTACATCAAACTAAAAAGCTTCTGCACAGCAAAGGAAGCAAGCAGGAAAATGAAAAGGCAGCCTATGGAATAGGAGAAAATAGTCACAAGCCATATATCAGAGAAGGTGTTAATATCCAAAAGGTTTTAAAAAGTCACACAGCTCAACATCAAAAAAAAAAAAAAAAAGAAAGAAATAACCCAATTAAAAGTGAGCAGAGAACCTGAATAGACATTTTTCCAAAGAAGATATTTGAATGGTCAACAGGTACATGAAAATGTGCTCAACATCACTAAGGAACAGAGAAATGCAAATAAAAATCAAGATAAAGTATCACCTCACACTTGTTAGTATAGGTTTTACCAAAAATACAACTGATAACAAGCAGCACGGAGGATGTGGAGAAAAGAGAACTTTTGTTCAAAATTGGTGGGAATGTAACTTGGTACAATCATTATTAAGAGAGCATGAAGTTTCCTCAAGCAATGAAAAATAAAGCTACCATATGATTAAACAATCCCACTTCTGACTGTATATCTGAAGGAAAGGAAAGCAGGATAGATAGGAGATATTGGTACTCCCATGTTCATTGCAGCATTTTCACAATAGCCAAGATGTGGAAACAACCTAAGTGTTTGTTAGTGGATGAACAGATTAAGATGTGGTATTTATATTCAATAGAATTTTATTAAGTCATAAGGAAGAAGGAAATCCTGCCAATTGTAACAATATGGATGAATCTAGAGGGCATTATGCTAAATTAAATTAGCCAGATAGAGAAAGACAGGTACTGTATGATCTCACTTATATGTGGACTCTAAAAAAATGTTGATCTCATAGAAACAAGAGTAGTAAAGTGGTTACCAGGGGCTGTGGGGGATGGAGAGATGCTAGTCAGAGGGTATAAGCCTTCAGTTATCAGATGAATACGTTCTAGGGATGATGACTATAGTTAATAGCATAGTTGATGACTATAGTTAATAGCATGATGACTATAGTTAATATTATTTTTGTGTATTTTAAGTTTGTTAAGAGAGAAAACCTTAAGCATTTTCAGGACACACACACACAATCTCAAGTGATAGATGTATAAATTAACCTGATTGTGCTAATCATTTCACAAAATATACATATATCAGATCATCATCATGTTGCACACTTAAATATATGCACAATTTTATTTGTTAATTATACCTCAATAAAGCTGAAAAATAAGAATAACAATGTAAGCAGATCAAAATATGCATGAATAAAAGGCTAGAAGAAACATAGAAATATTGACTTCTATTGGGATTATTTTCTCTCTTTGTTCTACTTTTTAATTCCCCAACTTTAGGGCAGCCCATGTGGGAGAACTGCTGCAGAAACCCTTTGGATTTTGAAGAAAAGCCCTTACATCTTGCAGATAACTTGTCTCCTTTTGAAAAACAGCTTTTGGCCTACAACTAGACGTTAGTAGAGAGTGAATACTTAACCATGGATCACCAAGTTATCAAGCAACCTGATCTATCCATCATGAACTGGGTGTTGCCTGACTCATCAATCCAAAAAGTTGGGCACACATAGCAGTATTCCCTCATCAAATGAAGTGGTAAATTTGTGATTGGACTTGAACAAGACCTGAAGGCACAAGTGAGTTACATGAAGAAGTAGCCCAAATGCCCAAGGTCTCCACTTTTGGTACATTAGCTTCTATCTCCAAACCTGCACCTACAGTCTCATGGGGAGTCTCCTCTGATAATTTGACAGAGGAAGTTTGGTTTGCAGATGGTTCTACAGACTATGCAGGCATTAACCAAAAGTGGATAGCTACAACACCATAGCCCCTTCTCAGGGATATTCTTCAAGGACTGGGGTGAAGGGAAATATTCCTGGTGGGAAGAACTTCAAGCAGTTCACTTAGTAGTGCACTTTTCTTGAAAAAGACATGGCCAGGTATGCAATTGCATACTAATTCAAGGGCTGTGACCAATGGTTTGCCTGGATGGTCAGGTATATGGATGGCAATATAATAAAATATTGGGAGACAAGAAAACTTGGGGAAGAAGTACATGGATAGTCTTCTCAAAAACATGAAGATATTTGTGTCCATGTGACTGCTAACCAAAAAGAACTTAGCAGAGGAGGATTTTAATAATCAAATGGATAGGATGATCTGTTCTATGGATACCAGTCAACCTCCTTCCCTTCTGTCATTGTCCAATAGGCTCACAAACAAAGTGGCCATAGTGGCAGGAATTGAGGTTATGCATGGGGTCAGCAATATGGACCTCTGCTCACCAAGCCTGACTTGGCTATAGTCATGAACAAATGTCCAATCTGTTAACAGCAGACCAACCCCGAGCCTCCAATGTGGTCCTATTGTCTGGAGTGAGCAGCCAGTAACCTTGTGGCAGGTTGATTATATTAGACTGATTCTACCATGAAAGGGTCAGCATTTTGTCCTGACTGCAGTAGAGACTCTGGATAAGAGTTTGCTTGTCCTGAATGCAACGCTTCTGCAAAATTATTAACTGTGGACTTAAAGAATACCTTATTCCCTGTCATGATATTGCATATAGCATTGTGTGGACTCAAGTAACTCTCTCTTGACAGCAAATGGATCTTTTAAAATCTATTGCCATTTTTAGTGGGTTGTTTTGTTTTCTTAAGTTTCTATAGTTATTTAAATTTCTGAATATAAGTGTTTTATCATATTGTTAGTTTACAAATACTTCCTCCCAGTCTATGACTTGTGTTTTCATGCTCTTATCAGGGTCTTTGGAATGGCAGAAAATTTTAATTTTGATAAAGTTCAATTTATCAACGTGTTCTTTTATGGAGTGTACTTCTAGTGCTCTATCTTAGATATTTGCCTACACCATGGAAAAAAAAAGGTTTTTTTCCAATATTTTCTTCTAGAAATTTTATAGTATAGCTCTTACATTTAGTTAAAAACCATTTTAGCTAATGTCAGCATATATTGTGAGAGGCTTGCAGTTTATTTTTGGCATATGGATATGCAATTGTTTCAGCATTATTTGTTGAAATTGCCTTTATACTTTGGTCAAAAATCAGCTATTCATATCTGTGTGGGTGTATTTTGGCTTGCTATTCTATTTCATTGATTTATTTGACTATTTTTATATCACTACCACATTGTCTTGATTAGAATAGGTTTATAATAAGTCTGGAAGTCAGAGAGTATAAACATTCTAAATTTATTCTTATTTTTCAAAGTTGTTTTGGGTATTCTAACACCTTTGAATAGCTGTATGAATTTTAGAATCAGTTTGCTACTTTTTACAAAATAGCTTAAGAATAATTTGTCTGTATAAACGTCTTTTATATATTTTATCAAATGTATTCTTAAGTCCTTCATATTTCTTAATAACATTGTAAAGGGTATTTTTAAAATTTCATATTCTGATTGTTTATTGCTAGCATACAGAAATCAATTTTTTAAATATTGGTATTCCATCCTGGAAGCTTTACTAAATTTCTTTGTTAAATTTATTAATTCTAGGAGCTTTTTGTAGATACCATTGGATATTTTATATAGGTGACCATGTGGTTGGCAAATAATAATAGTTTCACTTCTTCCTTTCTAATAATCTGAATGAGTTTTCTTTCTTTTTTTCTTACTTACTGAATAGAACCTCTAGTGGAATGTTGAGTAGAACCGGTGAGTACTGATACGCTTGTATTATTCATGATCTTGGTGGAGATGGGGGTATACTTCAGAATTCCATGATTAAGTGTGCTATAAGCTGTAGATTTTTCCTAAATACACTTACCAGGCTGAGGAATTTCCCCTCTATTTCTAGTTGGCTGGAAATGTTTACAGAAAATGATGTTGTATTTAGTGAACTAATGATTTTGCATTTCCAGAGATATTCATATGAATTTCTTTTTTTTTTTCTTTTTTAAGAGTCTTCCTGGTTCCACCTGGGTTCCTCTTCTCCTGAATTGCAGCCTGGACACGCCTTCAAAGCAGTAAATTGAAGCAATGGTAAGGCTACCTTTGTTTCTTATCTTTCAGGAACCATTTGGCTTTCAATGTCTGAAGTCTGATGTCTTGAAAACCACTGATTCTTAATTTTCTCTGTTTTTCCCCTTTGTTTTGTGTTTTTTTCATTGGAAAAGTAAGTCCAAATCTTGTTACTCCCTTTTGGTTGTGTGCAAAAGCTTTCATTGCCTAGATATGATGATCACTATAAAGTGATACCAAATCTGGCATTGGGAAGCTGATTTTGCAAAAACTCTGTATCTTGAAAAGATAAACTGTTGCCACATATGAGGTAGTTTAAAATAATACAATTTAGGGTTTAAGACAACCTTAAAATTAAAATGGATAGCCCGATCATTTATTTAAAAACATATTTAAAAACACTGAAAGAACTTCTGTGTGGGTGTAGAGACTCAATTATTTCAGATTAAGAAAAATACATCCGACTGTTGTACATCTGGGTTCTCCAACAAGCTGACTCTGAAACACAGTTCAACATATAAGATGTTTGCTAAAAGTGCCTTGGAACCGATACCAGTGTGTTTTGCAATGTTGGGGGAGTGAGATTGAGCAGAAGGAGAAGCTGAGCTGCAAAAAAAAGTTCTGCTAAATCTTTGGCTAGCCCGACTGGGAACTCAAAAACTAAGGTGTTGTTTTGCTTTATGGTGGAAGGACAGTGGATGCAATCCCTGCATGAGAAGTAGCTGAAGGAAATCTGCAGATGGCTCTCCAAAATGAGGATCTCCATACTCATGCTTTAACACACACACACACCATATTCACCACTTCAGTTGGCAATAACTGCCTTATTTTCCCATGTCAGTGCACCTTCAATCATGCATTGAAATATTATTCAGCAAATTTCTTGAATGTGAAAAAATGACACAGTCAAGCAACATAAATAACAATCCTCTAACTGTTCACTGCATAAGTAGCTTCGTGTCCAATAGAGGAGACAACAGCTATAAACATCTAGGGAGTGAATAACACTGATCTATATATCAGGGTTTCTCAGGAGCCATTTATTTTTCTACTTTGGGAAATGAGCCTTATTTAGTGATTTTCTGGATTCTAAAATATTTTAGATGAGTAAGTCTAACATATTATTGGCAAAACCAAAAGGAGGTGAACATTTATTGATAAATTCTATATCTTGTGCATGATTGTCTGTGAATACCTAAACCTTAATATTTTGCACTTAAAATTCTGTTATTTGCTTAGATCTGTAAATCTTCCCACATAATTCATCAGTCACCATCAAAACACTATATGCTTAATAAAAATGTATCTCACATAATTTTAAACAGTATACATTTCACAGGGTAAAAGTGTCAGCTTTTACAGGTAGACTGTTAACTACATAAGTTTTAGAGGAGGAAGAAGTATTTGCCTCTAAATCTTGAGTAACAGTTCTCTTCCCTAAGATAAAAAACAGGTAGAAAATCACCAATGTATTATTGTTTTGTTTTGTTAATGCTTCATTTAAAAATAATTTTAACCTACAAAAATTGAAAGAGGAATAAAATAAAAGTGATTATATTCTTTAACTGGATTTACCAAATTGTTAACATTTTGCTGTATTCTCTCATTATTCTCTCTCTCATTACTTAACACCTTTGTTTTATATACACACACCCCTCCATAATAATTATTTGCTATTTGAAAGTAAGTTGCAATCATTTCAAATTAAAATATATTCACATGTAACCACTAAGAGCCAATGCATTCATCCATAATGAATATATCATTATCATATCCAATAAATATATTTGTAAAATAAATGATATTTAATAGGTACAGTCCATATAAAATGTTTCCGACTGTTTGTCACTTTAAGTGACACTTTAATGTCACTTTAACTTTTCTCCTCCATAATCCAACCAAGTGTCACTCAGGGCATTTAATTGCCATGTCTCCTAAGTATGTAATGTCTTTAGTTCCCCCCTATAATAGGACAAGTGGTGGTTCCAAAAAGATATGTTATGTCCCAGAACCTATGAATATGCCCTTATTTGAGGAAAAGAAGGGTATTTTCAAATGTAATTAAATTAAGGATTTAGAGAAGAGATAATCTTGAATTATCCAGGTGGGCCCTAATACCTAAATCCTTATCAGAGATGAAGAGACACGAGGTAGACGGCTATGTGAAGACAGGCAGAGCCTGGAGTGATTCCAACACAACAAATGGATACCTGGAACCAACAGATGTTGTAGGTGGCGAGGAAAGATTCTCCCCTATAGCCTACACAGGAAGCAGGGCTCTGATGACACCTTGATTTTGGACTTCTGGCCTACATAACTGTGAGAGGACAAACTGCATTGTTTCAAACCACTTATGGTAATTTGTTAGAGCATCCCTAGGAAACTAATTACCCCCCACCTTCTTTAAATTCTCTAGCATCATTCATGGTATTGGATTTTATTTGTTTTCAAATCCATAACTTTTGTCTAGTAGAATGTGTCAATTGTACCTTTACTTTATTATTAGAGGTAATTATTATTATTCTCCTATGTGTGAGATAAGACTTTTTGGTAAGAATATTGTATAGGTGGTGATGTGTTACTGCATACATTGTAAGCTCACTGTCCTATTTATGTGCCAAGGTTTTTTCCTAACACACTTTTATTTTGGAATAATTTAGATTCATAGAAAAGTTTCAAAGACAGGTCAGAGTTTTCATATAATCTTCAACTTGATTGTACTGTTATTATCTTATATAATCATAGTATATTTATCAAAAGTATAAATTGATACTAGTTTAATGCTATTAACTAAACTACAAATTTATTCTGATTTTACCACTTTTTCTACTAAGGTTGTTTTTTTCTTTTTTTCTGTTCAAAGATACAATCCAGGATACAACATTGAATTTAGTCATTATGTCTCCTTAGTCTACTCCTTTCTGTGACAATTTTTTAGTATTTTATTGTTTTTCATGTCCTTGACACTTCTGAAGAGATTTGGTCAGAAATTTTTTTAAAAGTCATTCAATTCACATTTGTTTAATGCTTTCTCATGATTATACTGGGGTTATTAAGTTTTGGGATACCATACAGATAAAGAATATATGGGAAGTGAATATTATATGACAAAAACATTGGTGATATTAATATTGATTGAAAATCTGACAATTTTCTCCAACTTAAAGTTACCACTTTTGGGGCTCCTGGGTGGCTCAGTTGGTCAAGTGTCCGACTTTGGCTAAGGTCATGATCTCACAGTTTGTGAGTTCCAGCACTGCATCGGGCTCTGTGCTCACAGCTCAGAGCCTGGAGGCTGCTTTGGATTCTGTCTCCTTCTCTCTCTGTCCCTCCCTACTTGTGCTCTGTCTCTCTGTCTCTCAAAAATAAATAAATGTAAAAAGTACATAAGTAAATTAACTAATTAATAATAAATAATAAAATAAATAGGTTACCATTTTTTTTTCCATTTTATATTCTATTCTTTGAAAGAAAATTACTAAGTCTAGTTCATACTCAAGGGGAAGAGAATTAAGCTCTCCCTCCTAGAAGAGGAGCTATCTTTTATTTGAAATTCTTGAGTAGGAATGATTCATCCCTTTTTCCTCCCTTTTAAATTGTGTCAATCATTTGTGTCAGTATGGATGCATGGATAGTTATTTAAATACTTAGGTAATAATCCATTACTACTACTACTCTACTACTCCTACTATTTCCTCAGATTATTCCAGATTTAATTATGGGGAATTCTTTCAGGTTGGCTCCTATGTCCCTTTGTCATGTCCCTAGGGTTTTGTTTTTAAGCATCTTCTCAATTGATAGAATAAGATGCTCCAGACTGATTTTTTATTTTCTGTGCTAGAGTTCTACAATCAGCCATTTCTCCAAGGAGCCTTGGCTCCTTTTTGGCATATAGAAACCTGATGTGCATATAGACACTTGTCTTGATGTGCTTTTTGTTATGAAAGATGATATAAATAGATAGATGATAGATATTTTTAGCTTCTATCTGAAAAAAATACACAAACATACACATCAAAATGAGTTTATACTGATACCTACAATTATAATTGCATAGAAGAGTTCATTTTAGCCTACCCATGTTTTTATATGAAAAATTTTAACTAATTTTCAAACTGGTATTCAGAGATTGAATAACTTGACTTTGATATATTTAATTTGTTCAATCCTGTTATACAAGTAAAATGGTTTCATAATTTCTGATATGTATCCCTGTGTGTGTGTTTGGGTAATGGTGGGGTGGGGGAAGTTTACACTTTATATGTCAGTGTTTATGTACATTTTATTTTGTCAATAGCCTTATAGAATCCAGTAGAAACATATAATTTTCCAAATTCATATAAATCAGTGATATTGTATTCGGAGGCAGATAGACACCCTATCCTAGCCACAAATGGTTCCAATGTTGATTGATAACACCTCATATGCACCAAGAGGGTATGAAGAGATTTGTTATTCTCATAATGAGGCTTTCTGGGAAGAATGGGGTTAATATCCAAGTAGGTTCAAAACTGCTGAGAGAAAGGAGGGACAACTGTGTGTCTGTGTGTATGTGTATGTACATTTAAGTGG
Organism: Panthera uncia; assembly: GCF_023721935.1. Taxonomy (NCBI): domain Eukaryota; kingdom Metazoa; phylum Chordata; class Mammalia; order Carnivora; family Felidae; genus Panthera; species Panthera uncia. Next base: position 46,586,162 of record NC_064811.1, on the reverse strand, counting down.
TGGGGCCAGATTGAGAGTTCCCATATGACTATAAGCTGAGGCTTACATGGTTTGAACTTTCCACTGGTGTTAAGAAAGAGAAATTGTGGGCTTAACAAGTTGATGTGGATATAGGACAAGAGGGGAAGACAGAAAGGTAGGGCTTGAAAGTGGTAAGTAGTGTAATGTCAAAAATGAATTCGACCTTACAACCACCTCCTTTTCCTTTATCCCCCATATTGAGATTGTAACATACATTTGTAGCAGAGTTGGATTCTATCCCAGGATCCCCAACATCTTGGTTGACTTTTTACTTTGTTTACATATATTATAGTTCATTCATTACTGGTTTCTCCATTTTACTTTTTATCTATCCACATCATTACATATGAAGTGGGTTTCATGTAGACAGCATAAAATTGGGTCTTGTTTTTTATCCAACTTGAAATTTCTGCCTTCTTATTTAGATAATTTTGTCATAAAAAATATATATGTAAGATAAAATATAGCATTTTACCTATTTTAAGTGTTATTTACTGGTTTCTCCATTTTACTTTTTATCTATCTATATCATTACATATGAAGTGGGTTTCATGTAGACAGCATAACATTAGGTGTTTTTTTAATCCAATTTGAAATTTCTGCCTTCTTATTTAGATAATTTTGTCATAAGAATATATATGTAAGATGAAATATAGCGTTTTATCTATTTTAAGTATATGATTTAGTTGCACTAATCACTGTGATATTGTGATTTATAATAAGAAATACATATTTAGTCTTTTTCTCCCTTCATGGCACAGAGCTCCTAAAACCCTTAAAATTTTTTAAGCGGTGAGAGAAATAAAGATGTCTTTAATTATGTCAATGAGGTGACTCTTCCTTAGGTAATTTAAGATTAAGACTGGTTGCCAGAGGAGCAAACAATGTGATTATGTGTTAGAACTTCTAGTACCTTGCTTCCCCCCAGCATCCGGAGAAAAGAGAGGGGCTAGAGAGTGAGTTCAATTACCAGTGATCAGTGACATAATCAGTCATACCTATGTAATGAAGCCTCCATGAAAACCCAAAAGGTTAGGGTTCAGAGAGTTTCCCAGTTGGTGAACATGTGGAGATTTGGGCAGAGTGGCATACCTTGAGGGCATGAAATCTTCTCACCCTTTCTCCATATCTTGTTCTATGCTTCTCTTCTATCTCTCTGTTCCTAAGTTAAGTCCTTTCAAAATAAAATAGTAATCTAATAAGTAAAATGTTTCTGTGAGCTGCTGTGGCAAATTAATCAAACCCAAAGAGGTGGGGTCATGGGAACCTCTGTTCTATAATCAGTTGGTTAGAAGCACAAGAAACAAAGTGGACTTTCAATTGGTGTTTGAAGTTGGGCAGGGGTGGGGGAATGTCTAGTAGAACTGAGCCCTTAACTTGTAGGATATGACACTATCTCCAGGTAGTTTCAGAATTGAGTTGAATTGAAAGACACATTTATGGTATCAGAGAATTTCTTGGTGTGGGGAAGAAACTCACACATTGAAATTGGTATCAGAATCATAATTACATTCACAATGTTGTGTAACTATTATCACTATTTACAAAACTTTTTCATCACCCAAACAGGAACTCTGTATCCATTTATTAAGTAATAACTTCCCCTCTCCCCCAGTCTCTTACAACCTCTACTCTATTTTCTGTCTCCATAAATTTGCCAATTCTAGATATTTCACATAACATATTTCATTTAATCATACAATATTTATCTTCTTGGGCATGGCTTATTTCACTTAGCATATTTTTAAGGTTTATCCATTATAGCATCTATTATAGCTTCTTTCTTTCTATAACTAATATTCCATAGTGTGTGTGTGTATGTGTGTGTGTGTGTACACATATATACACACTGGATTTTATTTATCTATTAATCTGTTGATGGATACTTAGGTTGTTTCCATCTTTTTGTTATTGTGAGTAATGCTGTTATGAACATTGGCATACCAGTATCTGTTTCAATCCCTGTTTTAAATAATTGAGACTATATACCCAGAAGTGGAATTGCTTGGTCATGTAGTGATTTTATGTTTAACTTTTTGAAGAAGCACCAAACTTTTTGCCAGAGTGTCTGCTTTACTTTTAAAGTATTGTTAACATGAATAGATTTATATCAACCATTTGTTGTTTCTTTTTAAACAGTTTTCTTCCTTCTTTGAATTAATTGAGCACTTTTTTTATTCCATTTTATGTTCTTTTGACTTGCCACTTACGTCAAATTAATTAATTAATTAATTCATTCATTCATTCATAGTTATTCATTCAAAAACTATTTCCTGAATACTTAATAAGTTCCAGGCACTATCCAAATGCTGGGAACAAAATGTTTAAACAAATATACACACACTTGTTGCCGTCATATTTGCAATCCAATGGAGGAAGTGGATATGAATTAAAGAATCTTATAAATGTATAATATAAATATATAATTTAAAAAGAGATAAGTGCCCTGAAGAAAAGGAAGAAAGTGCTGTGGCAGGATATATTAGAAGAAATGAGTGGTTAATCTTATTAACATTTAAAATTACTTCTATGGGATTTATAATATACCTTTAAAACAGGTTGACTCCATCATTAAGTAATAAACTCCTTCTCAAATAGTGTAAGAAACTTAGAAAAAGTATATTTCTAATTCCCCCTCCATCCCTTGTACCACTATTGTCAAACATTTCACTTTGATGTACACTACAAACATACATTTATTTTTTACTTTTATTGCTTTAAGCTGTCAGAATTTTTAGAGCAATTAAACACAATAACAAATTCTACTTTATCTTAATTTATTCCACTTTAAACACACTCTTCATTTCTTCTTGTAGACACAAGTTTTGACCCATAGCATAATACCTCTGCCTGGAAAACTTCCAATTTAAGCCATTAAATTTGTATGTAATTTATTATAAAGTAAAGAAAACTGAAACATCTATGGAGATGACTAAATTATTTTTATTTTTCTCTTGTTAATGTGATGTATCTATATGAACATCTCAATAGATGCAGAAAGAGCATGTAACAAAATACACCATCCATTCATGATAAAAACTCTCAACAAGTAGGTATAAAGGGAACATATCTCAACATAATAAAGGCCATATAAAAAAACCCCACACTTAACATCACATTTACTGGTGAAAAGCTAAAAGCTTTTTCTCTAAGATCAGGAAAAAGATAAGGATGTCTACTCTCACCACTTCTATTTGATATAGTACTGGAAGCCCTAGCCACAGCAGTAAGATAAGAAAAAAATAAAAAATAAAAGGTGTTGCTACAGAAGAAGTAAAACTTTTACTATTTGCAGATGAAATGATACTATCTGCAGAAAACCCTAAAGACTCTATCAAAAACTATTGGAACTGATTAATGAATTCAGTAAAATTACAGTATGCAAAATTAATACTCAGAAATCTATTGCATTTCTATACACTAATAGTGAAGTAGCAGAAAGGAAATTTAGAAAACAATACCATTTACATTTTTTCCAAAAATAATAAAATACCTAAGAATAGACCTAAGCAAGAAGATGAAAGACCTGTACTCCAAAAACAATAAAACATTGATGGAAGAAACTGAAAAAGACATAAACAACTGGAAAATATTCTAAGCACATAGATTGGTATAACCAATATTGTCAAAATGTTTATACTAGCCAAAGCAACCAACAGTTTTAATGCAATCCCTATCAAAATACCAGCAGTGTTTTTCAAGAACTACAACAAATAACATTAAAATTTGTATGAAACCACAAAAGACCCCAAAAGCCAAGCAATCTTGAGGAAGAAAGACAAAACTGAAAGTATCACAATTCCAGATTTCAAGTTATACTGCAAAGCTATATTATCAAAACAGTATAGCACTGGCATGAAAACAGATACATGGATCAACAGAACATAATAGAGATCCTAGAAATAAACCCACACTTATTTTGACAATTAATCTATTATAAAGAGTTGAGAATATACAATGGGGAAAAGTCTCCTCAGCAAATTGTACTGGGAATCCTGTACAGTTACATGCAAAAGAATGAAACTGGACCACTTTCTTACACCATATACAAAAATAAACTCAAAATGGACTAAAGACCTGAATGTGACATCAAACCATAAATAAAACTCCTAGAAGAAAACAAGCAGTAGTTGTTTTTTTTTTTCCCATTGTCCACAGAAACATCTTTCTAGATATGTCCTTTCAGGCAAGGAAAACAAAAGCAAAAATAAACTGAGATAAACCAAAATAAAAAGCTTTTGCACAGTGAAGGAAACCACCAACAAAACAAAATGACAATGGGATAGGATATCTGTAGGTAATTGTAAATGATATGTCAAATAACCAAAATATTTAAAGAACTTACACAACTCACCCCCCCAAAAAACAACAACATACACACACACACACACACACACACCAAAAAAAAAACCACAAAAGAACCCCAAAAAAACCCAAAAGACTAAATATTCCAATTAAAGACATGAACAGACATTTCTCCAAAGAGGACATACAGATGGCCAACAGACATGAAAATATTGAGGCACCTGGGTGGTTCAGTCAGATGAGTGTCTGACTTTGGCTAAGGTCATTATCTTACAGTGTGAGTTCAAGCCCCACATTGGGCTCTGTACTGATTGCTTGGGATTCTACCTCACTCCCTCTCTCCCTGCCCCTCCCCCATGCACTCCCCCCCCCAAAATAAATAAGTAAACATAAATAATATGCTTAACACCACCCATAAATAGAGAAAATGCAAATCAAAACCATAATGAGATAACACCACATACCTGTCAGAATGCCTAAAATCAAAAATACAAGAAACAAGTGTTGGCAAGGCTGTGGAGAAAAAGGAACCTTCATGCACTGTTGGCAGGAACGTAGACTGGTGTAGCCACTGTGGAAGACAGTTTGGAAGTTCCTCAAAAAATTAAAATTACAACTACCCTTTGATGCAGTCATCACACTACTGAGTAATTACCCAAAGACTATAAAAACACTAATTTGAAAGGATATATGCACCCCTATGTTTATTGCAGGATTATTTACAATAGCCAAATTATGGAAGCAGTCCAAATGATCCAATGATGTGAATAGATAATGAAGATGTGGTGTATATATATACAATGGAATATTAGTCAGCCATTAAAAGGAATGAAATATTGCCATTTGCAAGGACATGGATGGATCTGGAGAGTATAATGTTAAATGAAATAAGCCAATTAGAGAAAGGAAAATATCATATGATTTCACGTATTGTGGAATATAAGAAACAAAACAAATGAACAATGTGGGGGGAGGGGAGAATAAACTAAAAAACAGACTCAACTATGGAGACCAAACAAATGGTCACCAGAGGGGATATGGGTTAGAGGATGGGTAAAATGGATTAAGAGGATTAAGAATACACTTATCTTGAGGAGCAGTGAGTAATAGAGGAAATTGTTGAATCACTATATTTTCCTTCTGAAATTAAATTCACATTGTATGTTAACTACACTGGAGTTAAAATATAAATAAATAAAATAGGGGTTCCTGGGTGGCTCAGTTGGTTAAGCATCGGACTTTGGCTCAGGTCATGATCTCAACGTTTGTGGGTTCAAGCGCCATGTTGAGCTCTGTGCTGACAGCTCAGGGCCTGGAGCCTGCTTCAGATTCTGTGTCTTCCTCTCTCTCTCTCTGCCCATCTCCCACTCATGCCCTGTCTCTCTCTCTCTCTCTCTCTCTCAATAAATAAATAAATAAATAAATAAATAAAATAGATGAATGCGTAAAGAAGAGGTGGTGTGTGTATGTGTATATATATAAAGAATGCAATCTTGCCATTTGCAACAATATGGATAAACCTAGAGGATATAATGCTAAGTGAATACATCAGATAGAGAAAGACAAATACCATATGATTTTATTCATAGGTAGAATTTAAGAAACAAAACAAAAAAAAATTATTTTTTTTAATTTTTCATTATTTATTTTTCAGAGAGAGAAAGAGAGACAGAGCACGAGTCGGGGGAGGGTTAGAGAGAGAAGGAGACACAGAATCCAAAGCAAGCTCCAGGCTCCGAGCTGTCAAACACAGAGCCTGATGTGGGGCTTGAACTCACAAACCAGGAGATCATGATGTGAGCTGAAGTCAGATGCTTAACCGACTGAGCCACCCAGGTGCCTCCAAAGAAACAAATTCTTTTTTTTAAATTTTTTTTTTCAACGTTTTTTATTTATTTTTGGGACAGAGAGAGACAGAGCACGGACCGCGAGATCGTGACCTGGCTGAAGTCGGACGCTTAACCGACTGCGCCACCCAGGCGCCCCCAAAGAAACAAATTCTTAAACACAGAGAACAAGCGTGTGGTTGTCAGAGGGGAGGTGGTCAGGGGGATGGATGACACAGATGAGGTGATCTAAAGTTAGGGGCGCCCGGGTGGCTCAGGTCATGATCTCACAGTTCGTGAGTTCAAGCCCTGCATCGGGCTCTGTGCTGACAGCTCAGAGCCTGGAGCCTGCTTCAGATTCTCTGTCTCCCTCTCTCTCTGCCCCATCCCCACTCATGCTCTGTCTCTGTCTTAAAAATAAATAAAACATTAAAAATTTTTTTTTAAATAAACTTACCATAATGAGCACTGAGTGATGTATAGAATTGTTGAATCAGTATATTGTATGCCTGCTATAAAAATAATATTATATACCTAATATTAACACTGTATGTTAATTACACTCCAACTAAATATAATTTACATCTTTAAAAAGACTAAAAAGGAAAAAAAAAAAAAGAAAACAAACACCCTTATCATTAGGAGTATTGTCCTTTCCTAGCTCCCTGTTTTCCAGATCCTAACATTGTCTACATTACTATCAGAATTATTATTCTACAATATCATTCTATTTCCTTCTATATCTGATCATTTCATAATATTCTGTCCCTTGGGAATTATGGCACCATGAAGTCTTTGCCATTAGAAATCACAAAGTAAAGTAAAGTAAAGCATGGTTCTCTCCTTCACTATTTATATAATTCTTTATTAAGTTCTTTGATAATAATTTATCTTGAGGGAAAAACACATATTTGATATTAATTATGAGGACTTAATATTTGTATGCCACATTGCCTCTTTTCATCATGCAATGTGTTCCAGCCACACCAGTGTGGCTTCAAATCTTTAATTTCTCAAGCCAGTTGCGTACCATCCAAACTACATAAGAAACATTATTCTGCCATCAACAATGTTTCCACCCATCTTAAGCTCCTTCCTCTTAAGATCTAAATTTAATGCTCATTTCCTTAAGAAATCTTCCCTGACTTCTTCCACCATTTATTTATTCTGATGTATGCTATCACAGCACTGTCTTCCTTTCTATCAGAGTACTTATCTGTTCTTAAATTCTATTTTATATGAATTTATATGAATTTTATATGAACTTACATGAATTCTATTTTATATATCTATATATGTTCATAAGATTATTTAATTCATATCTGATTCCTCCATCGGATTGTAAACTCTATGAGAGAAGCAAATGTGTGCATGTTTGCTTGACATTATATTTTTAGCATTTAGACAGTGCCTGGAACTTATTAAGTATTCAGGAAATAATTTTTGAATGAATAATTATAAATAAATACATGAATGAATGAATTTTCAGAAATCTTTGTATCACTCTACATAACTAAAATATAAAGCCCAAACAGCCAAGTTTGGAATTAAAGAATTTTCCACTTTCATTGCTGATCATTTCTCCATATTCAGCCTCTGAAAAATCATATCAAAATAAATGTCCTTTCTAAAACACTGCCAACACCCCCAGCACCCAATAGATTTACTCAGACACATAAACAGAGGCAGTATTTTTTTTTTTTGGTCAGTGAATAGAATCACATTGAATAGATATGCATATCATCTAGCTATAGCCAATATAGTTATTCTGATAGAAATTTTTCTTCTTAGCTTGTGAGCTTTTGGAAATCAGGGAACGTGTATACTTTCTTATGGGTACCCATGATCTAATCACTTGTTTGATATATAGTTGATTTTCCATATGTATTTTCTGCATTGATAAATGCCCTTACACCAAATATAAGCAAATGCAATATAGGTTTTCCATAGTCACTAAGGGGTTTATTTATTTATTTTTTAAAAACTGAGTTGAATCCTCAGCAGCTTTTTTTTTTTTTTAATTTATTTTTGAGACAGAGAGAGACAGAGCATGAATGGGGGAGTGGCAGAGAGAGAGGGAGACACAGAATCAGAAGCAGGCTCCAGGCTCTGAGCCATCAGCCCAGAGCCCGACGCAGGGCTAGAACTCACAGAGTGTGAGATCGTGACCTGAGCTGAAGTCAGACGCTTAACCGACTGAGCCACCCAGGCGCCCCAATCACTAACGGCTTTAAAATGAGATTATGGATTTGTGCCCAAAGAGGGACCACACACTTACAAATTCTGGCTATACTGTAAATGTTGCTCCCTTCCGGTAACCTGTACTAATAAAATATGACTTTTATATACACTAGTGGTAAACACTTCATGGTGCTTATCAGGTAATAAAATGTGTTTTGCAGTTTTCCACTTTCATCTTGATGGATGCAAACAAAATTATACAAACTATTTTCAGACTTTCCACCCACCATTCTTGTCATGTATAATAGCTTTTTATTGATGAACGTGGTTACTCCAGAGCATCTTAGGTCAGGAAATAAAGATGAATCGCATATATATTTGACAATGCAAAATGGATTTAGATTAATAAATATGTTAGCATTAGAATTTAACTAATTCTGGTAAAAATAAGTTTGTAAACATTTTTTTTACCAAGATAATCATGCTCCTCTTTCAGAATAGTTAGAAAGGATACTTATATATGATGATGATGGTGATGATGACATTTATAAGAACCCCCAGTTATTGATCATTTTAACTTTTTTTAATGTTTATTTTTGAAAGAGAGAGAGACAGAGAGTGAGCGGGGGAGGAGCAGAGAGAGAGAGAGAGACAGAGAGAGAGAGAATCAAAAGCAAACTCCAGGCTCTGAGCTGTCAGCACAGAGCCTGATGTGGAACTTGAACTCACAAACCATGAGATCATGACCTGAGCCGAAGTTAGATGTTCAATCGACTGAGCCACCCAGGTGCCCCTTGATCATTTTAAATGTGTTTAATATACTACAGACCTTAACTTATTTAACCTTGTAAAATTTGACAGAGATCTCAAGATATTGGGGTTCAAAAATATTAGGTTATTTGGACAAGAGGGTTAAATACTTGCTTTCAATGACTAGTCAAACAGAGAGGATATAAACCCACCCCATATGACTTCATAGTTGCCATTTTTTTTTAATTTTTTTTAACGTTTATTTAGTTTTGAGACAGAGAGAGACAGAGCATGAACAGGGGAGGGGCAGAGAGAGAGGGAGACACAGAATCCAAAACAGGCTCCAGGCTCTGAGCTGTCAGCACAGAGCCCAACGCGGGGCTCGAACCCACGGACCGTGAGATCATGACCTGAGCCGAAGTCGGACGCTTAACCAACCGAGCCACCCAGGCGCCCCCATAGTTGCCATTTTAAACATCTGCACTGCTAAGAACCAAACTAGTTTAGTGCCTTTCAGAATTTGGAAGTGAATGAGTACACAGTAATACCAATACATCACAAGAATGGCAATCACTGTATAACCTTACTATATTTGAGAAAAAAAAAAAAACATCAATTGATTGAAATTAACATTCAAAGTGTCCTTGAAATATTGCATTATTTTAATTTGGACAAATAAAAAAAATTAGAGAGAGAGTGCAAGTGGGGGAGAGGGGCAGAGAGAAAGTGAAAGAGAAGCTTAAGCAGTCTCCATGCTCAGTGAAGAACCCACCGTGGGGCTTGACCCCATGACCCTGGGATCATGACGTGAGCCTAAATCAAGAGTCAGGCACTCAACCAACTGAGTCACCAGGCACCCCTAATTTGAATAATTTTTATAGAAATCCTGGAATAATTACGTAAAGGCAAACAGTGGAGTTTTTTATTTACACATATGTTCATCTCAGAGAGTCTATTTTTCACTTGCATATGACTAATCTCCTTAAATAAAGATCAGTTCCATAACTCCATTCTAATCTATCACTTAAGTTTGAATTCTAAGAATAGTCACATACAATTAATTAATATGAAATGGAGGGTTTTTTAAATTATTTGTTAAGTAGTCTCATGTTGTTTTTTTATCTCATTCTGTGTTAGTAGTAGACCAAGTTTTCTAAACCATAGGAAAGCAGAAACTCTTTTTTTCTCAGGGAAAGCAAAAGTGACAGTAATACTGATGAAAAAAATCGTTACAGTATGTAGCCAAGAAATCAGGCTCTGTACAGTTGGTTTCTACCCAGTACATACTGCCACAAAGGCAATTTGACTGCAATAACTCAGCTCAATTCTGTGCTGGTGGTGGTTGTATGATTGAAAGAACTTTTCAGCCTGCTAGACCAACTTCACCAGCATCGTTTTTATAGTACTGCAGAATCTAGAAATGGACTGACTTCCTAACTCACCCCAGGGATTCCTTAGCCAGTTCTCAAGTTTCCATTTAGAAGAATATTTGCCTTATTTGCCTGGCATTTAAGAAATCCAAAACATGTTTCATAATTTCTCTGGTGATACGTCCTATATTTAATGCCATTCTCACAATTTCTATTTTATGGTCTCTAGTATTTGTTTACATATCAATTAACACATAACCAAAAGAGACAGGGATACAAGCTAATTATTATTCTGTATATAATGACCCTGAATATTTTTCAAGAGAATTTTCTTCATCTATCAAGTTTTGAATCTTTCTGTGAAATAAAATTATATCAGCTATTGATGTTTACCATTGATTGTTTGGTTATACTTTACTCAGATAAATCAATCAGAGGCTGCTTCCTGTGAAGACTGAGTCCCCTCTGTTTGACTAAAAACCACACATACAGGAAAAACAAAACAAAACAAAACAAAACAAAACAAAACAAAAACATGGATACAAGAAGGACTAAAGTCAGATGTGTATAAAGTAATGAAACATTTTCCCAGATAGATCATTTGGAAAATGACAAAGTCTTTGGGTATATACGAGATAAATAAATTAAAAACAAAGGAGACAATGGCAAAACAGGTTAAGCTAAAAAACAAAAACAAACAAACAAACAAACAATCAGGATAGGATGGAATGAGCCACATGGCCAAAATATTCAGTGAAGAGGAGCTAAGAGAAAATGACAACACGCAAGGTAGGGGAGGATTCTGAACTGAATTACTAAAGTCCCAGATTTATAGTGCCCACATTAATGGCAAACACTTGGGTTAAAATGTCCAGCAGCAACTATGGCCTTCAGTTATTTGATCTGCCAGTTTAATTATGCTACTTTTGAGTATTTTCCAGGATTAATATCTAAAAAGATAAAACTTATTTATATTATCATTTTTATTTTTATTTAAATGGCAGCTCACTAAAAGAATGGAAAAATAAAAGTATTTACTTAAGTATATGAAAAGTGCCTTTTTTTTGCATGAACTTCTTCAGTGAACTTTAGCCTTGACATATATACCAGAATCTTGGTTTCTAATATGGTTTTGACTGACTGAAGGAAGTTATATGTTGTTTACCTGGTCAGATTAGTACATAGCCTAGATCTACTAGGTAGTAGAAAAAATGAACATCTCCTCTCTCAAAAACATATTTTCAGAATCCACATCATGAAATAATAGCTAACATTTTTTGAATACCCAATATTTATCAGTATAATTTTACTTTAAGATCAGCATATGTCCCTAAACATGTGTTGGTTCAGAAACATTCTCTACATTTTTAATTTATGCACAATGAGTACACATTTTGTTTTGTTTTGTTTTGTTTCCTGTATGTGTGTTGTTTTGATCAAACAGAGGGACTCAGTCTTCAACAGGAAATGGCCAAGGGTTGATTTGTTGGAGTAAACTATAATCAAAACAATTAATGGTAAGCATCAGTAGTTGGTATAATTTTATTACACAGAATGAATCAAAGATGGACAGATGAATGAAATTCCCATGAAAAATATTAAGGGTCATTATATACAAAATAACATTTAGCTTGTATCCCTGTCTCTTTTGTTATGTATTAATTTATATAAACAAATACTAGAGAACTATGAAAGAGAATATGTGAGGATGGCATTAAATATAGGAAATGTTCCCAGAGATTATTTGAATCACAAAGGATTTCACTAGTGCTCTATTAACACTTTTAAATATCAGTGTTCTATGAATACCTTCTTTTTTTAAGGCTTCAATTCATGTTGAATTAGGTTTGATAAAAGATTCACATTCATTTTAGAACTGATGCAGTCTTCCTTTTTCACTCACATATCTTAGAAAATCATATTGGAATCCTGAAGAGATAGCAAGGCACTTCCAACATTTCCTTTTTTTATAGCATCTAAGTTACTCAGAGTTTTATCTACAACTCTTGGGACCCAACTGTCCCAGTTCTGCTGAAGGTATATGATGGCCTGTCATGGTTCAAAGACACTATTTCTGATAAGTCACTGGTTTCTGCTTTTTCTCAGAAACTCCATACCACTGGGACTATACTGAACAGCATTTCATTGATTTAGTAGAATGTCATCTCTAACGTAACAAAACTGGAAGGCTAAAATTGTGGGGCATCAGCCATAGTTAAAAAAAAAGTGATATTTTAATACTATAATATGCATACAATGATATTAAAATAATTCCAGGCAAATAGGGTAGCATGATATCTCCCTCCACCAATTTTATTGATTCTAGGTTATTTTGCAAAATGTCATTTGTCTAAATACAAAACTTAACCTAGTCAAATGTAAAAACTAAAGGTTATTTAAATCACAATTAAAAGCAAATTTATCTTTTTATTGCCCCTCTCTTCCCCGGGAAAAGGCCACGTACACGGTATGAAGGAGGAGAATTTGCAGCCAAGGACCTGGTGAGGCTGAAAAATTGGAGTGCCAACGAGTTAATGGTGGCAGGCAGTGGAGTGAAAGAGACAGCAACATGGCCAGTGGTTGAGGCTGTGAAACAGACCGGAAATTGGTGCATCTAGGGGCAATGAGCAACTAAATAAATATACTGAAATATTAGGAGCCAGGATCTATTAAAGAAAGGATTTACAAATGTAAAAAGGGACAAGGTGTTGGATTGGATTTGATTGTATTGTTGTCAGTAGATCTCTACAGATTTACACATAGGAATAAATACATGAATATATGTATAAAAAATGTGTAGCTAGCTTTGTCATCTAGAGGGCCTGGAGTCTAGGATATCTCTATAGCAACATGGACACTAAGTGCATAGATTTTGGTCCCTAAATAACATAAACTAAAAAGAATCAAAGCTCTTCAAAAAAATGGCTGAATGGCTGATTTCAAGCAGGGAAAGTAGAAGATGAAACTAGAATACATGTTCATGACAAAAATTAAAGTTCACAAAGATGTATGGAGACATCAAAAGAAGACATAAGTAAGTTTCATGTTCCTACTTACTAAATCTAGGGAGATTTGTGCATAAAATGTGTCAATAGTAATGGCTCACATCCCATTTGATAAAATTATAATTCATAACTTCATACAGATATAAGTAAATAGAAACCTCAGCCTTATGCTATAGTCAAAATACATATAGGAAGAATGAGAGAAATAGAAAATAGCCTCGGGGTGTGTGGGTGGCTCAGTCAGTTAAGCGTCTGACATCAGCTCAGGTCATGATCTTGCAGTTCATGGGTTCGAGCCCTGAGTCAGGTTCTGTGCAGACAGCTCAGAGCCCGGAGCCTGCTTCAGATTCTGTGTCTCTCTCTCTCTCTTTCTGCCCCTACCCTACTCATGCTCAGTCTCTGTCTCTCAAAAATAAATAAAATCATTAAAAACAGAAAAAGAAAATAGCCATTATAGTGGATATTGATTCAGGTAGGGAGTACCAATGTTATAAAGCTGGTGGGCAGAAGTTTTATGATAGACTATTAAGGCAGATTCACAGTAATTTACCCCCAAATAGTAAGAAGTTACACATGGAAAAAGCATGACTTTTCAGAAGAGAAAATTTGTGGAGAATTTTTCAACTTAGCCAGCTGATCAGAGAGGTATAGCTTCAGTGGAGGATGAGATGTCTTGTTCCCATGACGTGAGGCACTGAAAGCCACAGCATCATTGTACAGTATTCTCTCCAAAAAGTCATGAACTGGTACTATATATGAAGAAAAATTGCACAGAACCAGATTAAGGGAAATCCTCCAGATGGAAATCCCTTAAAAGAGTCTGGGTCGTGAAAGACAGTGTAAGACTAAGGAAATGTTACAGATTGAAGAAGAATGAACAGACATGAAAGTGCATTATGTGATCCTAGATTAGATTTGGAAAGGAAAAAGTCACACTGTTGGACTACTAGCAAAATTTGAATGGAATATGTAAATAACTTGTAGAGGATTAATTTGATTTCCAGATTTGCATGGTTGTACTCTGGTTATGTAGGAGAATGTCTTCTTTATGTAAAGTATGCACTGTAGTATTAAAGATTGATGGGGTATCATGTTTGGAACTATTTTCAATGGTTCAAAAAGAAAGAATGATAACAGGTGGTCATAGGTAATTCTCCATGAGTCTTTGCATTTCTATGTATCTTGAGAAAGATTTTACCCTATCACATCTTTGTCAGGATGTTCGTGTGGCAAATAGTTCTGAAAAAGAGCTAATGTCTCCTTCTGCTGGGAAGAGGTCTGTTTTATGACAAGGATAGCAAAGTTAATGTGTCTCCCTACTGTAAAGGTTGGACAGTATAGTTGCACTCTTCTTAAGATGAAGATGTTTCAAAGTTTGCAATTACTCAGTCATAATAAAGACCCACTGTGTGCGTATCATCCATCTCAGCCTGCCTTCTCCTCACCCTCCTCCTCATCATCTCCATTGTACTGAGCAAATAGAACCAATGGGGGACATGACAGTGCTGCCTGCTATGTCTTGAGTAACAAGGTTTTGATGAATAATAATAGCCTCTGACCCAAATCTCTTTTTTTTTTCCCCCAACGTTTTTATTTATTTTTGGGACAGAGAGAGACAGAGCATGAACAGGGGAGGGGCAGAGAGAGAGGGAGACACAGAATCGAAACAGGCTCCAGGCTCCGAGCCATCAGCCCAGAGCCATCAGCCCAGAGCCTGATGCGGGGCTCAAACTCACAGACCGCGAGATCGTGACCTGGCTGAAGTCGGACGCTTAACCGACTGCGCCACCCAGGCGCCCCACAAGTCTCTTGATATCCGTCAGAGTCTATGAGAATGTAGCTGGAGAGAGACAGAGTGTGAGTGGGGGAGGGGCCTAGAAAGAAGGAGACACAGAATCTGAAGCAGGCTCCAGGCTCCGAACTGTCAACACAGAGCCCCATGCAGGGCTCGAACCCACGAATCAAATCATGAGATCATGAACTGAGCCAAAGTTGGAAGCTTAACTGACTAAGTCACCTAGGTACCCCAGACCCTTCATAATTCTTGACATTTATATTCAGTGAGTAAAAAAGTGATGATTAAATAAATGGCGAAAAATATTCAGGTAATCTGGGTGACGAGTATACGTATGTTCCATTGCAACATTTTTGTAAGTGCAACTCTTCTGCAATTTGTATGCCATTTGAAAGTTATTCAAAAATATAATTATACAAAAAGCCATTTACATTATTTCTAAAATAAAATAAAATTTCTGTATTTTTAAGTAAAATTTTCAATTTTCAAGAAAAATGTTTTGAAAAATCATCTGAATCTTAAATTATTTTTTAGTCTGCATATACGCAGGCCTTATCTATCCATCAAAATAGAGCCAGATCAGTCACAAAGCAGTTGGGCAGTTATTCTCACTTGGCCTATAATATAATACATAGTATAATATATACATCATACTAATTTTCAGCCTGCCACTTATACTTTCAAAACTAATTATCTTTCTACCATTCAAAGTATAATGAATATCTAGAGACTTGAAAATACCAATGACCATCTGGGAATTTATTTGCATTTTAATTTTTTCAAAACATGCAACACTATTTTAAAAAAGACTACACACATGCAAAACACAGATGCAGGTAGAGAATGAGCTGTCTTCTACAATGCTAATGTTTCCATTGTTTTCCCTTTGTAATCACCCTGAATTGTGCAGGCATACCTTTAGATATTTTCATGATGTCATAA
This sequence comes from Panthera uncia, assembly GCF_023721935.1. NCBI lineage: Eukaryota > Metazoa > Chordata > Mammalia > Carnivora > Felidae > Panthera > Panthera uncia. The sequence continues at coordinate 46,569,967 of NC_064811.1, read as the reverse complement.
CTGTTTTTAATAAAGAAAAATATTGCCTTTAGAAAACACATACTAAACATTAAACACAAAACATTAGTATTTTAATTTGCATGTATTAGGAGTGAAATATCCAAGGTGACAGTAAAGTGTAAATGTAGAGTCTGAATGGAGAGTGGAATTTGATCTTGTGCATGTTACTTCTCTCATCCCCAATTTTCTCACCTGTACAATGGATAATTATAAGGCCATGGAAAGAAGAAAAGTAAAGTATTTGGTACACTGAATTTGTATTTGTATTTGTATTTGTATCTGTAAAGTATTTGGTATACTGAATAAGAATTCAGCATATCATCTTTTGTTATACCTGCCTATATTTCCCTTTGATTGCATGTGGAAAATATATATTGCAATAGCACTGCTCCACCTTCTTATAAAATCAAATTTTCTTGCAGGAAATTCCTTATTCAGCACAGAAAGAAATTTGTTTCATTCCCTGGGTCTCTTGTCCAAAATCTCCACTTTAACTGAACTGTCTGATATGGTTGAATGAAGCTATCGTATAAAAGACTGATAGGACACCAAGTTAAAGAGAAGGATGAGCCTGGGAACAAAATAGACCATAGTAAGGCTTTTCTGAATTTAAATCTGTCTCTTTATCATTAACAAAAATGTCATGCAACATTTGTCACAGAACTAGAGCAAATAATAGTAAAATTTATGTCGAGCCACAAAAGACCCTGAATAGCCAAAGCAATCTTGAGAAAGAACAACGAAGCTGGAGGTATCACAATCCCAGATTTCAAGATATACTACAAAGCCATAGTAATCAAAACAATACAGCATTTGCCCCAAAACAGACACCTAGATCAATGGAACAGAAGAAAGAGCCCAGAAATAAGCCCACACTTATATGGAAAATTAATCTATGACAAAGGAGGCAAGAATATGCAATGGAGAAAGACAATCTCTTCAATAAATGGCACTGAGAAAACTGGGAGGCTACATGCAAAAGAATGAAACTGGACAACTTTCTTACACTATGTAAAAAAATAAACTCAAAATAGATTAAAGAGTTATGTGAGACATAAAACCATAAAAATCCGAGAAGAAAATAGGCAGTTATTTCCTTGACATGAGTCTTAGTAACATTTATCTAGATATGTTTCTTCAGGCAAGAGAATCAAAAGCAAAAGGAAACTGTTGGGACTAAACTTTGGGAAGGAGAGAAGATATTCACAAATGATAAATTTGATAATATCCAAAAATATGTAAAGAACTAATACAGCTCAACACCAAAAAACCCCAAATTACCCAATTAAAAACTGGTCAAAGGACCTGAATAGACATTCTTCCAAAGAAGACATACAGATGGCTAACAGATACATGAAAAAATGCTCAACATCACAAACCATCAAGGTAATGTAAATCACAACTACAATGAGATATCACCTCATGCCTGTTGGAATTGGTACACTCAAAAATATGAGATAGAACAAGTGTTGGTGGGGATGTGGAGAAAAAGAACCCTTGTGCACAGCTGGTGAGAATGCAAATTGATGTAGCCATTCTGAAAATAGTATGGAGGTCCTTCAAAAAATTATAAATAGAACTACCATACAATTCAGTTCTTTCACTACTGGGTATTTGTCCAAAGAAAATGAAAGCACTAATTTGAAAAGATATAAGTATCCCTCTGTTTATTGCAGCATTATTTACAATAGCCAAATTATGGAAGCAACCCAAGTGTCCATTGACAAAGGAATGGGCAAAGAAGAGGTGAGATATATACATATACATATACATATACATATACATATACATGTATATGTATATATATATGTGTGTATATATATGTATATATATGTGTGTGTGTGTGTGTGTACATATATATATATATATATATATTACCCAGCTGTAAAAAAGAATGAGATCTTGCCATTTGAAGCAACATGGACAGACCTAGAGGCTATTATGCTAAGTGAAATAAGTCTGACATGGAAGGACAAATGGCATTTGATTTCACATGTATGTGGAATCTAAAAACAAAAAACAAAAAAACAAAAAACAACATCAACAAAAACAAATGAATAAACAAACAGAAAGCAGAAAAAGACCCATAAATGCAAAGAAAAAACTGATGATTGATAGAGGGATGGGCAAAATGAGTGAAAGGGCATAGGAGTTATAGGCTTCCAGTTATGGAATGAATAAGTCATGGGGATAAAAGGCACAGCATAGGGAATATAGTTAATGGCATTGTAATAATGATGTATGGAGACAGATGGTAGCTACACTTGTAGAGAGCATAGAATAATGTATAGACTTGACAATCACTATTATGTATACCTAAAACTATGTAACATGGTATGTCAACTATACTTTAATAAAAATAATGGATAGATATAGATAGACCATACAATATATGTTCATCATGCAATTTCTTTTTTTGCTTACTTTTGATATTGATATATATTGTCTGTATGGCATACTCTTTATCTTTTTTCCCTATTTTATTCATGGCAGTCTTATTTTTATTTTTATTTAGTTTAAAAAATTTTTTTTAATGTTTATTCAGTTTCTGAGAGAGAGAGAGAGAAAGACAGAGTGTTAGCAGGGGAGGGCAGAGAGAGAGAGAGGTGGGGAGACAGAATCTGAAGCAGGCTCCAGGCTCTGAGCTGTCAGTTCAGAACCCAAGGCAGGGCAAGAACTCAAAGCTGTGAGATCATGACCTAAGCCAAAGTCAATCACTTAACCAACTGAGTCACCTAGGTGCCCCATGTCAGTCTTATTTTTTAAAATTGCTTATTTTTATTACTTCAATGTGAATTATCTCTTATTCCCAAAGCATTAACATTATCTTTCTCATTTTTTCCCTCAGAGTCAGAGAAAAAAAAATGTGCTTGCTTTATTCTTCCAATGCCTTCCCTTGTGAATTTTGATTTTGTACCTCTAGAGAGACATGACAGAGGTAAATAATGTTATCCATTTCAAATTAAATTAGCGATATATGTTTAATTATAGCTCTCTCTTAGGAAAAAAATTCACATTAAATATTTCAAGTGCTAAAAGCAGCTGCGTGTCAATATATTTTTATTTATTGACTTTCTTGACTACCCTTTGAGTAGAAGTGAAAGTAAACAGAAAAGAATGTCAGAGGGTTTATTAGAGAGGTAAATGAGATTCCATTTTCTTTTGTTCTCAACACAAAATAAATGAATTATGTCAAGCTCAGCTTTAGATACCCTCTGTATCCACCTTTTATTCTCAATTTTCTTACTACTACTGTTCAGATCTGAATTACCTCCTACTATTTGTGCCACCCAAGAGTCTCTGTACTCTCTCTCCACCAATATCCATCTACAGGGCCTCAGAGGTACCTCTCTATAATCCATCTTTAATCATTCTATCCTATCTCCTTGTATGTCCTGTGTTGGCTGATTAGTTGGATTTTTTTTAAGACTTCCAATCAATGTGTCCTTGTTTCCTGAAAATACACCAATATCTGACTGTATGAGTTTTCTAAATTTCCCCAGCTATACCATAAAGATAATGAGAGTACATTTAGTGCTTGGAGTTCCTGATAGACAGTCAATGTTCAACAAGTGTTAGGTATCTTTATGGCACACATTTAAATTAGAAACATATTGCATGTTGGAGTTTAAATTTGAACAAAAAAAATGATAATAAGCTTGGCTTCAATTTTAAATTTTATAGGACTCTGTGTCTTTGTTCCCAGGTATTTCTGGTTTGCTCAGGTTTTCTCTAAACTTCTAGGGTGAGAATTCCCCACAAACTTAGAACATGCCTAGACATGTCTTCAGGGGCCTCCTTGGGAACTTCAAAGAAGGTGTACTCGGAAGAATATTGAAGATACAGCAGGCAAAAACTTGGCCCAGAAAGGATGTTACTTTCTCTCAAACATAACGGAAGCTTTCATGGTTGGATGCCTTGTTTGTAGGTGATAGGAAATCTCTAATTCTGGCAACAACTTCTGTGTAAAAGACAATGAAGATTTATAACCTGCTACATTCTGTTTAAGAAAACATGTTCATTGAATTTAGCTTCTTAATAAGAAGCACACAAGTGCTAAAAGTTAAGTATACTTTAAAAATCCCTAGGAAATTTAATTGATCAATAGCTGTTAATGGTCTTAATTAAGATATGCTCCTTTCCTTATAGAGAAGAGTAAGCTTTCAGAACGAAAATAAATAGAGCTTTTATTTAATAAAGAGTTCACCATTTTTCTTGCTTCAAACATTATCCAATATTTAACCATTAGCAATGAAATACCTATGACATAAGTCAACTGTTCAATAGTACAGGAAGTTTTTGCTGTAAAGCAAGTCCTACAGAATCCTAAGTTTAAAAAGTTCCTTTAAAATAAATTTTCTTTTAGTCATACAAAAAATATAATTTGGTCTCAGAGAAACAAATGCCTTTCAAAACAGCTCAAAATTTCTTTGCATGCTCTGTAAACCTATTCCCGAACTCTTGGAAACACAGATAAGGGGTGCCTGGGTAACTGAGTAGGTTAAGCAACTGACTCTTGGTTTGAGCTCAGGTCATGATCTTACAATTTGTGAGTTTGAGCCCCGTGTCAGGTTCTGTGCTGACAGTGTGGAGCCTGCTTGAGATTCTCTCTCTCTCTCTTTTTCTCTCTTTCTTATCTCTCTTACCCCCTCTCTCTGCCCCTCCCCTGTTCTCAACAAACAACAAAAAAGAAAACACAGATAAATCCAAACTTCTTCAAAGCCTTAAATGATGCTTTATCTAACAAAATAGTTAAAATTACCATGCAAATTTTAAAAATAGTCTATTTTTTTACACTCTAAAAATAAGATTTTTTGGACTATTAAAACACATCAATAAACAGTAAATCAATTAGTATAATTTTAGAAGCATTATTATCAGAGTGAAAATATTCTTCAGTATATACTTCCACAGGTGGCTTCTACTAAGACCCCTCTCTTTTGCAAGACTCAGCTTTAGTTAAATGCTTTTCACTCATATTCATTTTTAATTTGCCAAATAAAATTTTTTAAAGAATGGTTTTAAATACGAAAGGAGAAAGAATGAAAGAACACATACACACACACACACACATACACACGGAATGAGAAAGTGAAGAAGAAGGAATAAAGGAAAATAGGAAGGAAGGAAGGAAGGAAGGAAGGAAGAAGGAAGGTAAAGAAGGAGGAAAGGAAGAAAGGGACAGAAAGGGAAAGAAAATATTACATGATCCAAGTGTGGATCAAATCACAAGGAAAGTGCTTCCAGATTCAGTGTGTTTAATCTTTCCAAAAATATTAACACATTTCCCAATATAACTTTACAGTATTAGAATTCTGATACAGTATAAGAAATATCTAGTTCAAAAAAAGAAAGAAATTTATATTTCAAAACCAAAACTTCAAATTTGATAGGTAACCGGAAGTTGTGCTTACCAATTCAGAAACACTGCCATCTGCTGACCAAATAAAATTGATGAGTTCTGTATTTGTTTTTTCTAAATGTATAACCAATAACATTGTACACTTCATAATGCATCCTACAAATTTTGTATTTGGTAATAAGTTACTAATGCAAAGACATTAATTTACAAATATAACCAACTCTGAGAAATTTGAAATATGAAAAAGTGCAAAAGGAAGTATTTTGGTTTATAGCAAAAATCCTATTAGGGTTTTAATCAGTAATCCAAAATATGAATAAGTAATTTTTCTGACACTGTCCACAATTATGTAACAAATTAACAACTGTTTGAGCATTAACTCAAGCCACAACATTTTTTGTAATTTACTGCCCTGATGTAAGAGATTTCTTCTAAATGTTCATTATCCGCTAAAAGTCTCAACACTCAAGAAAATGCATCGCATTGATGAAATCACAAGACGAAGTGTCCAGATCCTTACGTGTGGTTTTATTTCCTTCTTACACCATCCTTATTCCCATATTAATCAGGGGAAGTAGTAGGAACGTACAGATTTTGACATACTTAGGAGGTAAAGACACAGTGTTTTCTGATAGGTCATGTTGGGTAAATGCATGGGTTATTTCCATAGTTTATGAAAGTGATCACAAAGTTACCAACAAGATTTCTTTCTGTGAGTGTCAGTGATGTAGGGAGTCTCCTAATTGACCTGCCCTTATGTGCAAGGTTTTGAATTGATACAACGTGGAGCTAACAGCATATTTATTCTCTGCGTACTGTTCTCTTCTTCTACATTTCCAGATTTATCTCTTGTGATACTAGTCTTGCCCTCATACTCCAGTTATGGGAATTTGCTTGCAGCTCAAAGGAAACTTCGTATTTCACTCTGTGCTTTTGTGCAAGCTGCTGTCTGTCTATGATGCAATTATCTTCCTGAGGATGTTCTGACCTGCTAACACCAGGAAAGCTGATTTTCTTTCCCCTCTGTTCCCAGCCTGCAGTGTTTATGTTTACTACCCACTTACTAGGAGAAAGTGTTTTCTGTTTGTCAGTCTGTTATCCTTGCTTCCTAGTGAAGTCCATCATATGAGGGATGTTGACTTATTTCTCTCCAGATAATCTATGCACGGCATGACACCTTCTGAAGAGAATTTTTTTAAATCTCCCAATATTTTAAGAACTCATACATTTCCCTGCTCTTCATCATTTCTGCAATGACAGACATGTTTCCATAGAAATTATCAACAGCATGTTGGGTTTGGTAGCCTGGACTGTTCTGTTATATATAGTTTAATGCATTATCTTGTGATTAGAGCTTTCCCCTGTCCCAACTAGTCTGGAAACATCTGTGGGATTGGGCAATTTCAGACTGCATATTGCCCTCCAAACTGGACATTGTGGGGGATGCCGAGTAAATTCTTATCAAATATTGCATTGTTATATAATCTCAATTACATTAATAAAAACAATGCAATATAACAAGTACTATACAATCCTAGGATATAAAATGAAAATGAAACAAAGAGGATGAAAAAATCTGTTTGGGGAGCTTCTTGCTTCAAAGTGAATCTCAAAGTATAGTTAGGAATGGACTGAATTTACACAGGGATTCTCTATAGATTTGGAAGAAGCAGGAAAATGTGTAATCAGTCTAGTATCTAGCAAATTGAACCAGAATATGGTTTTTTTTCTTTTTTTTTTTCTTTTTTAAATCTCCATAAGGGACACAGATAGGAAAAATAAGAAAGAGGAATGAGAAACATGTTGATGTTCCTGAATTATAAAAGTTAAAGAGAACATGAAAGTAGAAGATGGTAGATATTTCCTGAATGCCTGATCTCTGGGTTTATAAACTGAGCCACATACCTCAAAGTTCTTTTGGGAAAGAAACATCACAGATTAATCAATTAATTTCCTTAATACTCATTTTCAAGGTGTTGCTGGAAGTCAGTGCTGGGCACTTCATGTAGTCAAGGAAACAGGCAATTCATGCAGTGTTCAATGAGAAGTGTGATAAGTTTTTTCTGCCTCAATGTGTCTTCCTTGCCAGGTCAGGAGTTCTTACTTCTATATTATGGGACTAGATATCAATGGCATTGTCATTAAATATTATTAAAATTCATAATTCTCTAGGAAGTGCTGTACCCCACACATCCCCCAAATTTTTAATGTTCAGATTAACTTGTAAAACTGGCAAGAAAGCAAGGTGGTCCTTAGGGGACTAGATCTACGGTGGCAAGTTTCTTTCTTTTTCTTTTAGTGTAGTAAAAACACTTAACATGAGATGTATCCTCTTAAAAAAATTAAGTACACAATTACAGTACTTTCAAGTATAGGCACTAAGTTGAACAGCAGATCCCTAGAACTTATAACTGAATCTTTGTATCCATTGAATTAGGCTCTCCCATTTTCCTCTTCCTGCAGGAGAGGGTAATCACCATTCTACTCCGTTTCTGTGAGTTTGACTATTTTAGATGTCTCATACAAATACATTAATTCAGTATTTGCCTTCCTGTCACTGGTTTAATTCACTTAGCACAATGTCCACCAGGTTCAGTCATGTTATCCCATAGGACAGGATTTTTTTTCCTTTTTTAAGACAATAATATTCCACTTTCCATATATACCACATTTTCTTTATTTATCATGGACATTTATATTGTTTGCATGTCTTGGCTATTATGAATAATGCTGCCATGAACATGGGGGTGCAGATATCTCTTTGAAATCTTGATTTCTTACACAGAGGAATTAGGCAAGTGAAAGAAATAAAGGGCAGACACATAAAAAAGGAAGAAGTAAATTATCTCTGTTTGCAGATGACATGACCTTATATGCAGAAAACTCTAAAGACTGCATGCACACACACTCACACACACACAACCTATTAAAATGGATAAAATTAATAAAGTGGCAGGATATACAATCAACATATAACCATACAGAAGTCAGATGAATTCCATACACTAACAATGAACTATCTAAAAAGGAAATTCATGAAACAGTTCCATCTTTAATAGCATCAAAAAGAGTAAAATACTTAGGAATAAACTTAACCAAGGAGGTGAAATAAATGTAAACTGAAAACTATAAAACATTGATTACGGAAATTAAAGACACAGAGACATCCTTTGTTAATTAATTGTTAGAATTGATATTGTTAAAATGTCCATCCATACTACCCAAAGTAGGACGGGTATACTATATGTACATATGCAGCACAATCAGTGTCAAAATCCTGTGGCACTTTACACAGAGAACAAACAAACAAACAAACAAAAAACTCCTAAAATCCATATAGAACAACAAAAGACCTCAAACAGCCAAAGTAATCTTGAGAAAGAAAAACAAAGCTGAAGGCCATTAGAATTCCTAAATCAAAATATTTTACAAAACTACAGTCATTAAGATGGTATGATACTGGCATGAAACAAATATATAAATCAATGGAACACAGTAAAAAGCCTAGAAATAAATGCAGGTGTATACTGTCAATTGATCTTTTAGAAGGATACCAAGAATACTCAATGGAGTAAGGATAGCCTCAATAAATGATGCTGAGGAAATTGCATATCCACATATAAAAGAATGAAATAGCCTCTTATCTTACACCATACACAAAAATCAATTCAAAATGCATTAAAGACTTAAATGTAAGACCTGAAATTGTAAAATTCCTAAAAGAAAATACAGGGGAAACATGTATGACATTGGTTTTGGCAATTATTTCTTTGGTGTGACACCAAAAACATAAAGAAACAAAAGCAAAAATAGAAAGTGAAACTATATCAAACTAAAAACCTTTGCATGGCAAAGGAAACAATCAAGAGAGTGAAAAGGTAACTTATAGAATGGGAGAAAAAAATGTAAACCATATATCTAATAAGTGGTTAATATCCAAAAATACACTAAACTCCTACAAGTCAGAGGGAAAAAAACAAAAACAACAACAACCAAAAAAAACCTTAATTTAAAAATGGGCTAAGGCCTTTACAAACACATAACATTTCTTCAAAGAAGATATACAAAAGGTCAACAGGTACATCATCAGGAAAATGCAAATCAAAACCACAATGAGCTATGACTTTACACCTGCTGGGATGGTTTCATTACCTATGTGCTTGCAGATCTTCAGAATGTAGGAGTAGAGGGCGAAACGGCCAAAGAATGTGCTAAAGGAATCATCGAAACCACTTACAAGGACATAGTGGTATAGAAAACAATCAAATGGATCCAGTTGCCCTTAGGTCCCTGGCAACTACTACTACTAATAATAATAATAATAATTAATTAATAATAATGTAAATGGTTTTCTTAGTTTATGATGAGACTCAATATCCTTGAAATGGTTTGTAAAAAAAGACAGAGTACAAGGAGCAAGCAAGGGCAGCAGACAGCAAGCTTCCACTGAGACAGAGAGCTAGCAAATGGGTGAGGGAGAAGAGAAGGATGGGTGCCTGTAGATGACCAACAGTGGTAGTAAAGCAGGACTGGGATATTTTCAAAATTCTCTTTATTTCCTTCACAAAATGCTTCTTAGTGTATTAAAAAATTGAAATCACACACACACACACACACACACACACACACAAAAGTCTCTGAAAACAAAAGTGTCACCCCTGATTAGAAATGGCATAAGAGGAGCAGAAAAGCTTTAGGCACAGCTTGAAGTCTTGGGGAATAAGAAAACCTTTCAGGAGCAAAAACAAAACATAGCAGAGGAAAGGCAGATTAGTGTGACTTCAGAAATGAGTTCCAAGACTACTGAAGCACAGTGTATTAGCTTTATGACGAGAGCCATTAGCTCTCCACGGACAGGCAATATTTCTAAAGAGCGACACTATGCAGAGAAGATGTGAGGGATCTAGAAGCAAAGCTCTGCTTTCTCACAAGTTATTAACCTCATTTATACCACTGAGTCCCTATCATTATGCTCATTGCCTTGACATGGTTCAGTGCATTGATATTTCATTCAGCAGGGTGCAAGTTGTGACGACAGACACGGGGAGCCCCAGAGGCTTGGCTGCAATTGCCTTTGTTATGACCAGCTGCACCTCGGATGAAAGTAAACGTTTAAGTAACTATTCTGGGAAAGAATTCCCTAAAAACATTTTCAGTCTTTTATCCCGAGGCCAATTCACCAAGTATCTGTGTATAAACCTCTGTAGGTTTCAAGTTCATTTTTTAAAAGCAGTTGTACATTTTCATTCTACAGCACAGGCAAACAGAAAGTTGTATTCTAGGAAAGTCAATGTGGATCTTTCCATTAGCTTCTTTAATGGGAAATAGCTTTCCATGAATTTGAAGAAATCATCCATGGGGATGGTAAATGGATTGGAAGGGTGGAGAAGGTAGCATTTTAGCTACTTAAAAACAAAAACAAAGAACAAATGCTCCTCATTTGAAAACTATCCTTTTAGAATAAATACCATTTGTTGGGATTTGATTAGCTTTAACGAATCCTAAGAATGTGTGCTTTTGATTTTATGAGTATATTAAAAGAGACCCTACAAAAGCAAGCAATATGTGTCTACTGAAGTAAAATTAATCATAATAATTGATTATCAATAATGATTTTTGATAATAGATCATAAACTCATTAAATAAAATATAAGATCATTTTTAAGTATAAACATGGTAGCAGCTATTTCCTACAAAATAAAACTTAATGTAAAGTTGGAAGGTTTCTACTCATTGAAAATTCTTGACCAATCACATCTAATACAATTTGTAAGATGTCACTAGTATAGATAATTAGACTTGACCTTTGGAAATAACCTTATTTAAAGTTCAGGTATTCCTAAAAGAAGCACACTTTTGAACTTCAGTACGAAATAATGTAAATATCTGCATTCATGAAGGACACCGGAAAACCAGACTTCTGAGTAGAAGGTAAACATTACGTCTATACGAGACACTACAATTTGAAAACTAATAAGACAACTTTATATATATCTAATAAAAAGACAATAATATGTGATGAAATGACAACATGAATAATTTGGCATATATTATGTGTAATACTGAAACATTGTTATAAATGCCAGCATTTCATTTTAAAAGAACTCACAATTAATAGGAAAAACCATGAAACTATGTTTAATATGGTTGAAATAAAAATATAAACTCATTATTCATATTATGCAAAACTTGAAATTGATTTATGATATATATTTAACATATCTTAAAGCTTTAATATAAATTACTAACCACTAATAACTCTGCTATTTATTTTGGCTTCAAGCCACTTTGTCCTTTGGTCCTTAGAACAACTGGACCCATTTGGCTTAAATGCTTATTCCGCCAAATTTAGCTTCCCCTCTGTGGAGATTTTTAGACAATCTTTTCAGGGGTGTTTCTCTGCTCTGACCAACAGATCTGCTCAGCAATTCCCCTTCCAAAGTAGCAACAACAATAACAAAAAATCTTCTTCATTGAAGGAAGAGAGTTAAAATGGGGCAACAAAATTAGTAAAGCTTAGTGGTAATGTGCAAATGAGAAGTCTGAGATGAGAGTCTCAGCAATGCGGGGTGGGGGGGGAGTAGAGGGAAAGGCAGAAGTGAAAGGAGGAAGGATTGGTAAAAGAGCAAACAGATTGAAGAAATCTTTTCTGCAGGATCTGAACCAGTATCACAACCATAACAACAAACATTTTAGCCCCCTAAACTAGTAGTGTAGTAGAATACTGGAATACTAAAAAGCCCTTAATATGATCAATAATCATCACTTAAAATTAACTTTATGAATCGGAAAAAAGTGTAGCATAAATAAGAAATCTGAACTTGAAGAAACTTCAGCTTAAGTTCCCTTAGGTAGTCAAGGTCAACAAGCCCAGACTTCTCATTCCTAATAGAAGATGGAGAAAAATTGATATCTATCTAGTTAGAGATGTAATGAGGGCGACTTGACTTATGTGTTTTTCTTGGAGATGTAATTCCCTCAATTTCTTAACTCACCTCTATCTCCTTTGAAACTTTTTAACCGTACATCCACATTTCTGCCACTTGTGTTTTGTGTCGCACCAAAACTATTTCTCCAGTGGGAGACATAGTGAGTGAATTCTTCCCTGCAAACAGGTTATATTTAATGAGAATGGCTTCTGTGAAAAGAACATATCCATGAAAAAGGTACTATTAGAACCAGAAAGGTTCCTGAGATTTCATAAACAATCAAGGATCAAGACTGCCAGTCTTTTGTGGCACACCTGAGTGGCTTAGTTGGTTGGGCGTCTGACTTTGGCTTGGGTTATCATCTCATGGTTCTTGAGTTCAAGCCTGGTGTCAGGCTCCATGTTGACAGCTCAGAGCCTTGAGCCTGCTTTGGATTCTGTGTCTCCCTCTCTCTGCGCCACCCCCCACTCATGCTCTGTCTCTCAAAAAAAAAAAAAAAAAAAAAAAAAGACTGCCAATCTTTTGTGTACAAATTAAGTGAACACAATTAGCTAACAGTCAAAGAAAATGCCCTGTGACAATTAAATTCACAATTGCCTATTGTAACTGAGATCTTGAAGAGCAAGTTTTAAAACTTTTCCATTTGAATTGTGGTTAGATAATAATTATATAGTCATGCAAAGTGAAAGACAGCTTGGTGACCGGAATGAATTTGACAAAATGATATAAATGAGCTGTGATGTAATTCCTACAATAATTTGGATTATGTTATTTTAATTAAGAAAAGATCCCTGTGGAGTAAAAAGGAAAAGAAATCAAAGAGAATATGTTTTAATATTAAATTTCCCTGCAATTCTTTAGCTAAGCAAATACTACTTTTACATGTTATATTAGATACTTTTCTTGATTTTACAAAATCACAACCCCCTGGTTTTAACAGCATTCTTAACTACTTCCAGATGTATTCAACATAATTTATGCAACATTCTCCATACAGGCTTAAGATTTTGATGAGGTTTCTAACATTTTTTTTTATAAGTTAAAGAAATGAATTCAATGGCTAATATTTGGGAAATCATTTGGGAAAAGGCATATTTCAATGTTAATCATGGACAATTATATCACAACATAATAAAAATGCTGTTAATTAATAATGATAATACATTCCATTTATTGAATATTTTCTTGGTACTAGCAACTTCACACATATTTTCTTATTAATTCATCATTAAATTTCTCTGATTAAGATTATTTCCTATTTTATAGATAAAGAAACTAAGGCTCAGACATTTTATGCAAATTGCCCAAAGCTACATGATAAGTTTGGAATTTAAATATATGTATATCTACCTGAAACTTAACTCCTTCAAACAAAGATGTATATGTAGTCTTAAAAAAAAATGAATAGAATGGTCAAAACAAATATCAACAACTAGATAGCTGTCCGAATGCATTAAGTAAGGAACATGTGAAGGAAGGAAGGAAGGAAGGAAGGAAGGAAAAGGGAAAGGGAAAGGAAAGGAAGAAATGAATGGATTTGGATAAAATTCATAGTAGAAAAGCAACATTTTAAATTTTTGTTTTTGATCTGTAAACATTTATTAAACTTCTTGTGTACCATTTTTGGCACTCAGAATATGTAATTGAACAAAACATATAAGCACCCCTACAACTGGAAAAATACAACTGCCATTGACTGAAATGAGAAGACAGCTTCCCATTGCACATAGAAAAAAGCTACATTTTCACCATAGCCTCCAAACCCCAAGGATATGGCCCTGCCTGCCCATCTCTGCAGCCTCAAATTCTCATACTAGCCTCATGGCTCCTTCAGTATCAGCTACAGTGGCCTTGTTCCACATCCTCAAAAACACAGTGCTCTTCTCTATCTTAAGGGTCATCTCACATTCTGTTTTCTCTATAGAATATCATTTCTTATCTTTTTTATTCTTTTGAACATCTTTAGGAACACAGGGTATGTATTTCTTATTTGAAGAGAACTTCCCTAAACCCAAGTATAAAGCATCCTCCACTCCCTTGTTTTCCTCCTATTTTAATCCTTTTCTGTCACTTTGTCTTTTTCTCTATATTATGTAACACATTTTGATACTCCTTGTTTATTTAAAAAACATAAGGATAACAAATGTGTATTTTATTCTTCACTGTGAATCTACCATATTCCTTAGTGTTTGGTACCTGTCAGACAGTAAACATACATTTGTTGAATATTTGAATGAACAAACCTATATTGTTTTATAATCTATTGGGGATTGAATATCCTCTTCGTGTCTTATATATTTGCAGTTTATATATAATTTTTGTAAAGCAGTTACTTAACACAAATAAAGGATTCCTTCACAGTATAAGTTATGGAGAGACATTATAGACTAGTTTATATTATAGACTAGTTTATAAACATTACATACAATATCTTTATATAGTGACATCAAATTAATGTTTTAAAAGAACTCTTCCATAGTTGTAATTTGATGTGAGTTGTTGAGATTTTTACATGGTGAGCATAATATACACCACTAAACGGTGATTGCCTTCTCAGCCAAGCAAAGCTTATTGAACAAAAGGAATTTATAATAAATCCAGAAAAAAATTAGGTTAAAAAAAAGGCTATTTCTAGCTTCTGCTTAAGATGCAGAAATCTGGAAAGAACATCACCCCCACTCTAATAACAAGAAAAAGCTCAAAGAAAAATTCTCAAAGTCATAATTGCTTTAACCTCATCAAAAATATGAAATCACAAGGCAATCAAAAGCATGAAATACAATGGCATACAAACCCCACCAAAGAGAAACTCAGACACATACACTGGCTTACCTGGGGCAGAGCATGGAAACAAGATAAGGGCACTATAGAAGCTAAACTTTTTAAAACAAATTTCTAAAAGTGTAATGAGAGCTAGTATAGCAGTATGAAATTAGTGGGAATTTTAGAGGCAAGTGGAACTTGTACCAGTCAAAGGTTTTTCTGTATGGACCTTAGTATATGCTCACAAGAAAGATTTGTGCAGAACAAGAAACCAATTAAAGCTTTCTCAACGTTGCAGGCCTGAGGAAGGGGGACATTCTGCAGTGGGAATGGCAGAAACTCCATTTGGATCTATCACCCCAACTCCTCTGTGGAAAGATAAGACAGAAGGTACCTTTCTACTGACGGTAAGACAGAAAACCTTGTCACTCTCAGGATATAGGTAAGGACCCATAGAAGCTACGAGAAGGGAATAAAAAATATCTTCTATACAACTAGACAAAGGTAAGAACTACTATCCTAGGCTCAGACCATGAGAGGTTTTCTATCACTAGAGAAGAGGCAGAAAATCACATCCCTGAACCCTAGGGACCCTGAATATACGAGATTCTGGGTCTAAATCAAAGCACAACAGAGATTACCTTAGCCTAAGGAAAAAAAAATCAGAAATATATTACATATTTATAGCTTATGCAAAAGTAACACTTATGACAACAATATCATTAATGATCAGAGGCAGGGATTGGAAATGTACCACTGTAAGGTTCTTACACTACACATGAAGTGAAATAACAGTATTTAAGTGTATACCATCATTAACTAAGGATATACATTTTAAACATAGGTTAACAACTAAAAACAAACAAATAAAAGAAAGTATAAAAAAGAAGCCAAGAGTGGAGAGAAAAATGAAAAATGAAAACAAAGGTTAACAACTAAAAACAAACAAATAAAAGAAAGTACAAAAAAGAAGCCAAGAGTGGAGAGAAAAATGAAAGAATAATTCAATTTAAATAAAGGCAGAAAAAAGCAAAAGAAAAACAGAAGAAACCAATAGTAGATAACACCAATAGAATACAACTAACAAGATAGTAAGCTTTAATTCAAATATACTAATAATTTAATTGCATACAAATGGTCTAAAATCAATTAAAAGAAATTACTAAGTTGGATGAAAAACCTAGACCCAACTAAGTCTTTTCTAAACAAACTTCATGTTAACATAAAGATACATATGCATGCATACATGTTTATATGTATATACATATATGTACCTATAAAAGAAAAACTTGGGAAACCATATAGCATATAAATATTAATCAAAATTAATCTGGAGTGGTCATATCATATGAAGCATTTTATAAATATTACCAGGAGGGGCACCTGGGTGGCTCAGTCAGTTAAGTGTCCGACTCTTGGTTTCAGCTCAGGTCATGATCTCATAGTCTGTGAGATCAAGTCCCATATCAGGCTCTGTGCTCACAGAAAGCCTGCTTGGAATTCTCTCTGTCCCTCTCTCTCTCTACCCCTTTTCCGCTTATATTCTCTCTCTCTCTCTCTCTCTCTCTTTCTCAAAATAAGTAGTAAACTTAAAAAAAATATATTTTTTAAATATTTCCAAGAAAAGAGATGGGGTTCCTGGGTGGCTCAGTTGGTTAAGCATCCAATTTTGGCTCAGGTCATGATCTCATGGCTCATGGGTTCAAGCCCCATGTGGGCTTTGTGCTGACACCTAGGAGCCTGGAGCCTGCTTCAGATTCTGTGTCTCCCTCTCTCTCTGCCCCTCCCCTGCTCATACTCTCTCTCTCTCTCCCTCTCTCTCTCTTTCTCAAAAAATAAACATTATTTTTTTAAATAAGTAACAGAATAAATATTACCAGGAAAAGAGAGACACTACATAACTTTCTGACCAAGATCGTGCTTAACTAGAAATGAATTGTGCAAAGATATCTCACAAACATTTGGAAATAAAACACAATTCCCAATAACCAATGGGTCAATAGGAAACCACAATGAAATTATAAAATATTTTGAATTAAATGAAAATGAAAAAATATATTTCAAAATGTGTGGAATGCTACTTCAGGGAAAGATGGAAGAGTAGGAGGACCTTAAGCTTACCTTGTTCCATGGATACAACTACATAACACCTACATCAATATACATAACCCAGAGAATGACCCAAAGACTGACCAAAACAGAATTTCCATAGCTAATGTAGAGATGGGGCCACATCGAGAGGGTAGGAAGGATGGAGATGTGGTTGGAAACTAAAGAGACCCACAGGACTATCCGTTAAGGGGAGGAATGTCATGGACATGGAGAGAGGAAATAAACAAGACACTCACAATAGGCACCCAGGCAAGGGGACATGCATGGGGAAGACAAATCTCCATAACATTTGGCTTTGAAAATTAGATGGACATAACGTCACAAGGTCTTACAATCAGTGGGGCTTAACGCTTAGAACCTTAAAAGTCAGTGGGCATGGCTCTGGGAGAGCTAGGAGGGCAATAGGAAACTGACTCCCCACCCTTAAAGAGATAACAGGACAAAGAGTCCTGAAGAGATATAGCATAGAAGCAGCAGTGTGAAAATCACCTGGAGTATACAGGAGGAAGATATGTTTACTAATCTCAGAGCTTGCACCAGAGGGGTAGGGATCTTGGGAAACTTCTCCAAGGACAGAAGAGCTAGTGAGGGTCACTTCCCTCCTTGTCCCCCTAGCTTAGACACATGGACACCTGCAGAAACCAGAACAGAGCCAATACTCACTATCTAAATTGCTAACAGCATACCCTGCACCCAAGTTCTCCTGTTGACATGCTCCCTCCAGGCAGGCTGGGCTCCAGGTGGCCTCCCACAGGAGACCTGCAGAAACCTTGCTAACACCAGAGTGCTAACACCCACTCCTGTGGACCTGCTATCCTCTCCAATAGGCCCTTGGTCAGAGCCCATCCAAAGTGGTAGCACAAATCTGAAATCATGCAAGCATCCCCAAAAAGGACCAACACGACTCCAGAATGACTTCTGCCCTGAGGAGTGGGAATGATAACCACATACACCACTCAACTGCACACCACAGTGGGCTGTGGGGAGACATCTGGTCTAACTGTAGGCCACACCCACCAATGAAAACTTCAGGAAACAATAAAGGAAACAATAACGTTGCTACCACAACTCTGGCAAAGGCAAAGTGGCTTAGACAATAGTAGTACACATGTAACACAAATAGGAAATGCCCTGAAGCACTAGGTTCTAAGGGACAGGAGACATTACACTGCAGGGCACTACACAGTCTCTTCATAAGGTCACTACTTTCAAGAGCTGAAGACACAGTAATTTTCCTAACACATAGAAACAGACACAGGGGTTTAGACAAAATGAAGAGAAAGGGAAATATGTACCAAATGAAAGAAAAGGACAAAATTATAGCAAGAAAGTTAAGCAAAAGAGAGATAGGTAATATACCTGAAAGGGTCTTTAAAGTAATGATCATAAAGATATTCACCCGGACTTGCAAAATGAGTGGAGTGAGAGAGAGACAGAGAGACAGAGAAACACAGAGGGAGGGGACTCAAATGAACAAAATCAGAAATGGAAGAAGAGAAGAGAAGAGAAATATCAATTGACACCACAGAAATACAAAGGATTATAAGAGAATGTTAGGAAAAACTATATGTCAAAAAATTGGACAACCTAGAAGAACCAGATTAATTCCTAGAAATATATAACCTACCAAAACTGAAGCAGGAAGAAATAGAAAATTTGAACAGACTGAATTTCAGCCATGAAATTGAATCTGTACTCAAAAAACTCTCAACAAACAAAAGTCCAGGATCAGACAGCTTCACAGTGAATTCTACATTTTTCTTAATGTTTATTCATTTTTGAGAGACAGAGAGAGACAGAGCACGAGTGAGAGAGGGGCAGAGAAAGAAGGAAACACAGGATCCGAAGAAGGCTCAAGGCTCTGAGCTGTTAGCACAGAGCCCAACTTGGGGCTGGAACCCACTAACCACAAGATCGTGACCTGAGCCCAAGTCGGATGCTCAACTGACTGAGCCACCCAGGTGCCCTTAATTCTACCAAACATTTAAAGGTGTGTTACTACCTATGCTTTTCAATTTATTCCAAAAAATAGTAGAGGAAGGAAAACTTCCAAATTCATTCTATGAAGCCAGCATTACCCTGATACCAAAACCAGAAAAAGAGATCACAAAAAAAGAGAACTACAAGCCAATATCTCCGATGAACATAGATACAAAATTCTTCAACAAAATATTAGCAAATCAAATTCAATAACACATTTAAAAAAATCATTCTCCACAATCAAGTGGCATATATTCCTGGGATACAATGGTGATTCAATATTCACAAATCAATCAATATGATAGATTACATCAACAAAAGAAAGGATAAAAACCATATGATCATTTCAATAAATGCAGAAAAAGAATTTGACAAAGTACAACATCCTTTCATGATAAAAACCCTCAACAAAGTAGGTTTGGAGGGAACATACCTCAACATAATAAGGGCCATATAAAAAAACCTACAGCTAACATCATACTCAATGGGGAAAAATTGAGAGATTTTTTTCTCCTCAGATCAGGAAAAAGACAAGAATGCCCACTCTGACCACTTTTACTTGACAGTACTAGAAGTCCCACCCACAGCAATCAGACAACAAAAGAAATAAAAGGCATATAAATTGATAAGGAAGAAGTAAAACTTTCACTATTTGCAGACAATCTGATGCTATATATAGAAAACCCTAAAGACTCTACCAAAAATCTACTAGAACTGACAAATAAATTCAGTAATACTGTGGGATAAAAACCAATATACAGAAATCAGTTTCATTCTATACACTAAAATAAAGGAGAAGAGGGGCGTCTGGGTGGCTTAGTTGGTTGAGCGTCCGACTTCAGCTCAGGTCATGATCTCATGGTTCATGAGTTTGAGCCCCACATTGGGCCCTGGTGCTGACAGCTCAGAGCCTGGAGCCTGCTTCAGATTCTGTGTCCCCCTTTCTCACCACCCCACCCCTGCTGTGCTCTGTCTCTCTCTGTCTTTCAAAAATGAATAAACATTTTTTAAAAATTTAAAATAAAGGAGAAGAAAAAGAAACTAATAAAACAATAACATTTATAATTACACCACAAATAATAAAATACATAGGAATAAACTTAACCAAGACAGTGAAAGACCTCTGAAAACTAAAAAACACTGATAAAAGAAATTGAAGACATCACAGACTAATGAAAAGATATTCCATACTTAATGGGTTAGAAACTAGTATTGTTAAAATAGCCATACTACCCAAAGCAACCTACAGATTCAATGCAATCCCTATCAAAATACAAACAGCATTATTCACAGAAGTAGAACAAACAATCCTAAAATTTGTATGGAACCATAAAATACCCCAAATAGACAAAACAATCATGAAAAAGAATAACAAAATTGGAGGTATCATGATCCCAGATTTCAAGATATACTACAAAGTTGTAATAATCAAAACAGTATGGTACTGACACAAAAATGGACACATAGATAAATGGAACAGAATAGAAAACCCCTGGGGGTGGGGAAACAACAGCCTATATGGCCAATAATCTTCAACAAAGAAGGCAAGAATATGCAATGGGAAAAACAGTTTTTTCAACAAATGGTGCTGGGAAAACTGGACAGTTACATTCAAAAGAATGAGACTAGACCAGTTTCTTACATCACACACAAAAATAAACTTAATGTGAATTAAGAACTTAAATGTGATACTTGAAACCATAAAACATTAAAGACAGTGCAGGCATTAATCTCTCTGACATCAGCCATAGCAACATTTTTGTAGATATGTCTCCTGAGGCAAGGGAAACAAAATCAAAAATTAACTATTGGGACTACATCAAAATAAAAACTTCTTAACAGCAAAGGGAACAGTTAACAAAACTCAATGCAAAGCCACTAAATGGGAGAAGATATTTGCAAATGACACATCCAATAAAGGGTTAGTATCCAATATATAAGTAAGAATTTATACAACTTAACACTAAAAAACCCACAAACAATCCAAGTTAAAAATATGCAGAAGACACAGAAGACATACAGATAGCTGACAGACACAAGAAAAGATGCTCAACATTAAATAATAGTCAGGGAAATGAAGGTCAAAACTGCAATGAGATATTACTTCACACCTGTAAGAATGGCTAAGATCCATAATACAAGAAACAAGCGTTGGAGTGGATATGGTGAACTGCACTGTTGGTGGAATGCAAACCGGTGCAGCCACAATGGAAAACAGAATGGAGGTCCCTCAAAAAACTTAAAAATAGGGGCGCCTGGGTGGCTCAGTCGGTTGAGCATCCAACTTCGGCTCAGGTCATGATCTCACGGTTCGTGGGTTCGAGCCCCGCATCGGGCTCTGTGCTGACTGCTCAGAGCCTGGAGCCTGTTTCAGATTCTGTGTCTCCCTCTCTCTCTGACCCTCCCCCATTCATGCTCTGTCTCTCTCTGTCTCAAAAATAAATAAACGTTAAAAAAAAAACTTAAAAAAAAAAACTTAAAAATAGAATTACCATATGATCCAGTAATTCCTACTGGGTATTCAGCCAAAGAATATTAAACAAACAAATCAAAAAGGAACATAGGAAATAACAGATGTTAACAAGGATGCAGAGAAAGGGGTACATATTTTTTTTTAAATTTTTTTCAACGTTTTTTATTTATTTTTGGGACAGAGAGAGACAGAGCATGAACGGGGGAGGGGCAGAGAGAGAGGGAGACACAGAATCGGAAACAGGCTCCAGGCTCCGAGCCATCAGCCCAGAGCCTGACGCGGGGCTCGAACTCACGGACCGCGAGATCGTGACCTGGCTGAAGTCGGACGCTTAACCGACTGCGCCACCCAGGTGCCCCAAAAGGGGTACATCTTTGAACTGTTGGTGTGAATTAAAACTGGTGGAGCCACTCTGGAGAATAATATGGAAGTTCTTCAAAAAATAAAAAAGTAGAATTACTCTACGGCCCAGCAATTTCACTATTAGGTATCTATCCAAAGGATACAAAAATGCTGATTCAAAGGAGCACATGCACTCCAATGTTTATATCAGCACTATCAACAATAGCCAAAGTATGGGAAGAGCCCAAATGTCCATTGACTGATGAATGAATAAAGAAGAATGTGGTATATATCTACAACGGAATATTACTCAGCAATCAAAAAAAATGAAATCTTGCCATTTGTAACTACATGGATGGAACTAGAGTGTAGTATGCTAAGCCAAATATGTTAGTCAGAGAAAGGGAAATATCATATGATTTCACTCATATGAGGAATTTAAGAAATAAAACAGATTAACATAGGGGAAGGGAAGGCAAAATAAGATAAAAACAGAGAGGGAGGCAAACCACAAGAGACTCTTAAAGACAAAGAACAAACAGGATTGCTGGAGGGGAGGTGGCAGGGATGGGCTAAAAGGGTAATGGGCATCAAGGAGAATACTTGTTGGGATGAGCACTGGGCATTGAATGGAAGGGATGAATCACTGGGTTCTACTCCTGAAACTGACACTACATTGTATGCTAACTAACTTGAATATAAACAAACAAACAAACAAAATATATAACAAAAATGTGAGAAATGCAGCTTTTATAGTATTAATGCATATATTTGAAAAGACTCTGAAATCAATAAACTTCCATCTAAACAAACTAGAATAAAGAGCAAATTGAAACTAAAGCAAATAGAAAATAAAATCACTAAAAACAAAAATCAATGACATTATAAACAAAATAAAAAATTAATAAAATGGATACCTTATAGTGAAATTGATCAAGTAAAGAGTAGATATGTATTAGGGGCTCGGGAAATGGAGGCAGGACATTACAATGACAGACATTAAAATGATAATTATATATTAAAAAATTTATAGCTATAAATTAGGTAAAAATAAATGAAATGGGAAAATTTCTTTAAAAACCTCAAACCAAGCCTACCAAATAAAAATATATGCAGAATAATCTTACATCTATTAGTGATACTGATTTGTATTTAATAACATCCCCACCTTCCAAAACAAGCAAACAAAAAATCCAAGCTAAGTGACTTCACTGATAAATTAAATCATACATTTAACAAAGAAAGAAGACCAGTTAAACCCATTCAAGAAAATATTTGAGAAGGAAATAATTCCTAACTCATTTTATAAGGCCAAAATCATTTTGATTCTAAAATGAGAAAAAGGCATTTAAAAAAAAGATGTATAGACAGTTATTTATAATTGACAAAATTCTCAAGAAAATATAAGCAAATATAATCTAGCAACATATATAAACAAAATACAGCACCGGAAAGTGGTGTTCATTTCAATCATAAAGGCTGGATCAATAATACCAAAAGCCAATCAAAATACCAACAGATAAAGAAGAAAATCATAATTTCACTAGATTTAAAAAATCATGAATTTTGTCACTATTTATCATTCATGACCAAAAGCCTAAGCAAACTAAGAACGGCCATGAGTTTCCTTGGAGCGATAAAGAGCTTCTGAAAAAAACTCTACAGCTAACATATTTTAATGTTATATACTGAATACCTTTTCCCTAATTTCAGGATTAAGAGTATCCACTCTAACCACCACTCTTATTCAACATGATACAGGAAGTTCTAGGCAGTGCAATAAGGCAGGTAAATAAACAAATCAAAGGCATACCATTTGGAAAAGAAGTAATAAAACTGTATTTATTCACAGACAACACAATAGTCTATGTGGAAAACTATAAAGATTATTAAAATATAAAGAAAATAGTTTTGTTTCATAATTATTTGTGGACTAACTTCTGTGTTTCGGACTGTGTTCATGTGGTCCCTCTAGCTGTTTCCCTGTAGCAGTTAATCTTTATACTCCTCGAAATTAGATCCTAAAAGAAAGAATAGATAGAATAAACAAATTTTCAAGAAGTTAAAAGTAATTTTTTTCAGGAAAATAAGCTGGAGAATATGTATAGGGAAGGTAGAGAGTTGGAGGGCAAAGTGAATTTTCAATGTGGTGGTTAAGGTAAGTTCTCACAGAAAGGCTAACATCTGAACATGGAAATGAAATAGGGGAGGAAGCCAACCATGTGAATATTTAAAGGAGTTTCCTATATAGTGGGACCAGAACTTGTAAACGTACTGAGGTGAGAATAAGTCTTATGTACAGACTAGTGGGAAGGCCCAAATCCTATTTCTTTTTCTTCTCAGTAAAGTCACTGCCCTCAGCATTCCACTCCATCATCAAGGAGGATCCAGAGGGACTCCAAATAATGAATAACAAATATGGCTCAAAAGAGAGAGGAAGAGAACACACCACAGAATGAAAACCAGAGGAAAAGACAGAAGTCTGCACTCTTTAGAGCAAGACCAACTTTAGCCTTTGTCTTGCTTTGTCTCAAAAATGCCTGCAGCCAGGCATACATCTCTTAGACAGGGATTGAAGGACTATTTGCTGAAGGAAATTAAAAGTCTCACAGCAATATCTTCAAAACACTAACATTTAGAGTCCATAATAAAAAGCTAGATTATTACTATCTTCTCCTATTACAGTGTAGTTCACATGTCAATTTTCTCTACTCAGACATGCAGATCTGTCAATGCATCATTAATGTCTCACTGTTAATGATGAATGGACCACGAATAAATGCAAACCACTAAAAAAGAAGTCTCCAACAGAAAACATAATCATGGAAAAGAGGGGAGGGGTTCTAACCCAGATGAAACAAACTTCATGCATAAGGAATATATGTACAGTGTACATCCAGGGAAAAGTGAGGCAAGTACTGCATTTTTAAAGTAATGATAGGAATACATAAAAAAAATGAACAATCACTAAAAAATAATGAGGTCTTGGAAGTTAAAACTTTAATAGCATACAAAATTATTCAACAATAGGATCAGACGATAATGTATAAAAAATCTAAAAGAACAAACAAAAAATAGAACAAAATGGAAAAAAGACAAGCTAAAATAATTTACAGAATCAATTCAGAAGCTCTCATTTGACAGTTTAACAAAGTAATAACAAATAATAAATAAACATGTAAATTGTTATAAAAGATAATATTTTAAAATTGCCAAGTGAAGAAGTCTCCTCAGAGAAAAGTCTACCCTACTGTGTACCCAAATGCCCAACACAATGCATGAAATGATACATAATACATATACTATCTAAGGCACCTAATTATGAAGCCTAGAACATAGGAATATGAGGAACACCAGAGAGAAATCATATTGCAAATCAGGAAACAAATGCAAATTATATCAGATTTCTCTTTCACAATAGGACTAAAATTTCTGAAGGAAAATAATTTTGTTTAAAATTATTTACCCAAAAAAGTATCAGTCAAGTTTAAGAGTAAGAAAAGAAGATATTTTCAGTAATACAAATATTCACAATACATATTTATTTTCCATTCTCCCTTCGATATGAAGCTACTATAAAATGTAAAGTCCAGGGAACAGGAAATGCTGACAAGAGACAAAGGATGATATAGAATTAGGTAAGAAAAATATTAGAATGATAACTGTGCCATCAGCTATGAGAATAGCCAGGAAGCTTCCCTTCAGAAAGAAGGGAGCTTCTGGGAGGAAGAAAAACCTTTGATTATCTAATATGTTCAGACATTTTAAAAATACATTGGTAGGTATCTAGTATATCTAATGGAGCATATGGAAGCAATTAAATTAAGATACAAAGAAAGCCAAACAATTCAAAACACAAGGCAATCGCAAATGCCAGAAAAATCAGTAAGTTTTATATCAAAAAAACCGTAACTGTGCTTTAATATTGTTGGAGAAATAAACAATGTAAGCATATAGTCAATATAAAAAAAAACACAAAGTTGTTGTTTTAAACAAAAAATACTCAGATAACTATACATAGTAATATGCAGGGAGTTGAAGTTGAGGGAGTGGTGGTATAATAAAAATTCACCTTCCTTAACAGGAACTTATAACTAATTTAAACTGTTAAATTACTAATATGGCACACTCTTGGTAAATATTGGTAATTTTTTTTTATGAATTTCTTGCAACTCTTTAACACAATTGAAAGTACTATATATAATAAAATAATTTACTGCATTATTCGGAAAGCAACTCATAGCAATAAAATAATATTTTAAATGAAAACTTTAAAACTGAAAATTTAAAGCTTGTGACTGTCAAAAGACACAGAAAGGAGGCAGGAAAGGACAGGCATAAAATGCTTTTAAATATACATATGATTGCATGCAAATAAGGTTGAGCGTTATCTTTATTCCCTGCCATAAACATTTCCATTTCTATTTCTGTAAGTATTCATTCATTTCCACATATTTTGGGGATAAATATTTTGAGTAAGTAAGGAAATAGAAATTTCTTCCTCTAAAGCTTCCTTGCAATTTTCTCACATTAGTGCCACAATCTTATGCTAAATTATCCAGCATTTGTACCCTCAAAACACTTTCAAAAATTTCCCCAATCTACAGTTGGCTAGTTTTCTTTAAGAATGACACTATTAACCTTGAAGAAATCCTCGTGTTTTAGAATAAACTGTGTGTATTTCCTCTAAGTGGTAGGAGTCTAGTTTGGTAAGCAAATAAACTACAACAATGAGAAAAAGCACATGATAGATAATCATTACTTACTTGCTAAATGAATAAATGAACGAATTTTCCATCAAGAATTAAGAAAAACTCCAAGTGTGTATTACATTGTATTCAAATATCCATTTCCAGCATCTTCCTTTGGAAGCCTGGCAATCAGCTCAGCAAGTTATTTTAATCATGGGAGGTGGAGGACTGGGGGGAGATAATTGCCAAACCTAGTACAGAGGACCCACAAGTGAGTTATCTGGTTGTCATTGCTGAATAAAGAATTTATGTCGATAAAAAAATTTTGTCAATTTTTTTATAAAGGCAAGTTGTTTTGGAAGAAAATATAAAGTTAAATCTGACATCTACTGCTATGTGACATTTGGGTTATTTTATAATAGTCATTTTCTGATTATAACACCTTATTTATTACAAAAACATTTACCTTACCTTACTATCTATTACTCTACAAAGAATACCAATAAGTAGAAATTCCCCATGGATCTGTTTTAAGTCTTCTTGTCATCTTTCTCCATAAATTTAATCTGAACCATCTCACCAGATCTGAATTCACTTTCACCTCTGTTTGGCATGATTGTCAAATCTGTGTTTCTAGCTTTGACTTAGGTGTTTTCGGTCCTGAATTTTCAGTTCCTGCTTCTGGGTAGCTCCAGATATCCTATGACTTCCTACAAAATATGATGTATCTTCCCTCTCAAACTTCCTTAGTTTCGTACTTTCCTTATTTCTGCTCATGATACCCAGATCTACCGAGTCACCCGGACTCAAAACCTCTGTGTCTGCCTTGCTTGTTGTCAATACAGTGTATTGCCAATAGTATTTTATCTTTCCTTCACAATATTTTCACACATTACCACATATTTGTTTCCATTCCTTCTCTCATAGTTTACACTTTTATAACCTTTCATCTTGTTTCTAACAATTGTCTTCTGGCAAGTCTCTAATGACTTGTTATCTGATCAAAAATCACCAATGCTTCTTCAGCATTTCAAAAAGAAATGCAGTTTCCTTCCTTGTAATTCAAAATTCTCCAAGGTTTTGCCTCAAACGATTTCCAATCTCATTCTCAGGTGTCCACCTGCTAGTATCCTACTTCCTTGTTAAATTCTTTAAATACTTGTGCCTTCTGGCCTCACTTCTGCCACACAGTCATGCTGATGATTCTGTTTGGCATTCTCTTTCACCCTTAGTTCCACCTAAACAACAAATCCAATTCATTTTCTCAGGCTCATTCAAATGTCAGTTATATCAAAGTTTTCTAGGTTACACTACTAAGAAATAGTTTTATATACATTTCAGTCCTCACAATAAATTTCATTTCCCTAATTGCCAGGCTTTTTATCCTTTTTAATCTCCAAAGGCTAGGATTTATACTGGATTTCTTATGTGTTATTTATCATATTGAAAACACCTGCCACATATGTGATACTGTTTTAGGTATTAAGACCAGGCCCCAATGTCATAAGGCCTTCATTCCTTTAATAGGAGAAACAGATATTCACCAAGAATGTGAATACAAATTAGATAATTTAGGAGAGTGGGCAGTGTACTGAAGAAAATAATGCAGATGAATATAATAGTATGTGTAGATAATTGTTATGAAAAAATTTGACTTAAAACAATACGATAGTATGGCAAGATAGAGAAGGGGAAAGAAACAAATAAGGATGCATAAATTGTACTTCTATCAAACTGTATGGGATAGTTCATTCATTTATTAAAAATGTGTAGTGTGCAGCTAGAATGTGCCTGAACTATTATAATCACTGGTAAATAAAACATGGTACAAACTTGAGTAACTCACACGGTGGGGAGACTGGTATGTAAGATCACATAAGGCTACATGAAAATTTCTGTAAAGGCATAAAATGACTATGAATGAAGTTCTATTGTGCACAAGGAAGCAAGCAGCAATTAGTGCAGTTTTGAAAAATCTGACGAACAAAGTGTTTGTCATGCTAGACCTTAAACAACTTAATGCTTAGTACTCTACCTTCCTTTCTGATTTATAGACATCCCCTCACTTCAACAATTTCATGCTCATGGAAATTTTAATGTTTTTTTTTTTTCCTTTTTCACTGCTTTCCTGGCCACATGGTTGGTCTCCAGACACACTTGTGACCCACACTACACTTAGGTCACAACTGCTTAGTTCCAGGATGGACACCTAGCCAAATCTGACCCTCTTTAGTAAGAATACTAAATTTGAGATTAAAGATAATAATACTGTGTTTCCTTCAATGACAAGGCTGACAAGTATTCATCAAAAGGCTTCTGAGAGCTTTATTTACAAATGCAAACAGGCTGTCATTCTGAAAGAATGAAAGGCACGTGAAGAGAGAAACAGATATTTGATAGGGAAAGAACCAGGTTTTTCAAAGATTCTGCTCATCCCTAACATTTAGTTTAATTCCTAAACTTCCATTGATTTGATTTCTTGAACTTACATTTTTCTTCTCTGGTTCTCATTAGGATTGTGTTGTTTAAAGCCAAAACACGTCCACATTGATGAAAAGGGAAAGGGGTCATTCCAGGGAAAATAAGCTTTGACTTTATGGTTTGCCTATTACTCCTTCAACATTTTGTCTCATCAAAACTCTTCCCTGCTTTTCTTTTTATTCTTATCAGAGACATTTTTCCCAAATCACCAATTCCACAGGAAAAGTCTTAGCGTTAAATTGATTTCTTAGGAAAAAAAAGAAATGCTGGATTTCAACAAGAAAATCAACACCAAACCCTACAAAACAATTTTACGACATTGATTGGAAAGGAAAGGAAAATAAAATACTGGCAAGAATGGTCAATTATATAGACAGACATCAGTCTTGTACAAAGGTGGGTGTGGTAGGTTAGGATGAGAAAACACGTTTCATTTACATCACAGTTAATATGAAGTGATAATATTAATCTTTGTAACCAATTGTAACTTACAGAACTTGAAAATCAAGGATCAGTTTACATGTGATGAGAGTAAAAGACAACACTATTTTATGTTTTGATTTTTTGTTTTTTACTAGACACAAAGAACAGTCATGACTCACCCAGAATGAGTACAGTATTATTCTGAGTTGAATTCAAATTCAAATTGAGTGCACTACCATTATGCCAATATTTCCTCATTTTAATTTTATTGGTTTCTGACTGCATGAAAAATGTTATCTATTTTGTCTTGAACAATGGATTTTAAATACAAAAATTATTTAAAAAAACAAACCAAAAAAAGTAGACTGAAACTGCTGGGAGGTACTGCAAAGGCATTACATTCATGCATCACAAAGAAAGTATGTGGTTTAAAAAAAAAAAAACTGAATACAACATGCAATGTTTAGAGCTGCATGATATTCCATATTAGACTGCAAATCTGTGCTACAGGGAAAGCCTTGTTTTAGCCAACGGGACAGAAATTTGAAAATTAATGCACTGATGGCAGGAAAAGAATTATAAGCAAATATATTAGGAGACATTTGAAGTATTTATAATTGCATTGAATATTTAGAAATTTTATTTACATAACTTATACTGATACCTATGCATTTTCTTTGTATTTTTGCACTAAGATTTTTGAAGAGGGATCTTTAATACGTAAATATTATAAAATCTAATAAACTAAAACTGTCATGATTTAATATTGCTACCTTTAGGTAATGTAATTATTCCATGACACATTAAACAGATGAAAAAAAGGGGCTCCTGGGTGGCTCTGTCAATTAAGTGTCTGACCCTTGATTTTGGCTCAGGTCATGATCTCACAGTTCTTGAGTTTGAGCTCCACAGCAGGCTCTCCGCTGACAGTGTGGAGCCTGCTTGGGGTTCTCTCTCCCTCTTTCTCTCTCTCTCTCTCTGCCCCTCCCCCACTCATCATCATCATCTCTCTCTCTCTCAAAATAAATAAACACTAAAAAAAAACAAATGAGAAAATAATTGCCTATAGAACATGAATTGTTCAAAAGTCTTTGTCACTGAGACATTTTCATAGTTGTCTACAATGAATACAGAAACAAAAATAATAATTTTGAAAATCTCGAATACGAAGAAATACAACTAAAGTCTGCAGTCAGTAATTAGTAATAAAAGATAAGTGAGAAATACTTAAAGGAGTTTAGACACACAGAGGAAATGTTTCAGAATGGACAGATGACACAAAAAGTGTTTGAAATCCAAAGTAAGCACCCTTCATCTTAGCAATACCGGGGGAAATCAGAACATAGTGCCACCAAGTATATCTCTCAATAATTTATGTCAGGTATGTTTCAGATGTCCAAATGACCAGAATGGTTGTATAATGTGTTTATTGTGCTGCCAGTTGTATTGATTCCACAACCTGTTTCCCATCAATACACTATACCGGAGGATTATTTGGTTTGGGGAAAGCCTTTTTTTTCCCCCTGTTGATGCTTAAATTTTTTTTTAAAGATGAAGCAGACACATAGTTATGAGAAAATCAGTAGAAATAATTATGAGATAAAGATAACATATGGACTCAAATTCACAGAATTACTCAGTTTACACCTTTCAACAAAGAAGTTGGGGAGGGCTTAATTATACATGTAAGTTATATACTAATCTTAGACTACTTTATGAGCGTAAGATCAAATAGACCTCAAAACAGAGGATAGATGTAGATATAGATAGATAGATCTTCACCCAGGTTTTCTTTGTTATAAATATTAAAGCTCAGATATCCTAGAATATATTCTAGAAAATGACAAAACGATGATGCACCTGGGTGGTTCAGTCGATTGAGTGTCCGAATTTGGCTCAGGTCATGATCTCACAGTTGGTGAGTTCGAGTCCCACATTGGGCTCTGTGCTGACAACTCAGAGCCTGCAGCCTGCTTCGGATTCTGTGTGTGTTGCTCTTCCTGCCCCTCCCCCTCATGTTCTCTCTCTGTCTCTCTCTCAAAAGAAAATAAACACTAATTTTTTTTTTAATGACAAAATGAAAAATATCAGGTTTCTATGAAACTTGATCACTGTTTAGGTGGTCAAAATTACTACGCTGCATCCCAAATGCACTCGTGCATGAATTAATTATTCCATTCAACCAGTAATCATTCTAAAATAAAACTGGAATAAAAGAAAACAAAGTAGTTAAAACACAAGGTCTCAGTTAAAAAAAATGTTCTTAAATATTTATTTATTTTGAGAGAGAGAGTGAGCTGAGGAGGGGCAGAAAGAGGAGAGAGAATCCCAAGCAGGCTCCACACCATCAGTGCAGAGCCAGATGCAGGGCTCAAACTCACAACCATGATGAGATCAGGACCTGAGCCGAAACCAAAAGTTGGACACTTAGCTGACTGAGCCACCCAGGCACCCCACAATGTCTCATTTAAAGAAGAACAACAAAAAAGAAATGAAGTTGTGTGAGTAGTCTAATATTACACAAAATTTTTAAAACAGTATTTAGGGGCCACCTGGGTGGCTCAGTTGGTTGAGCGTCGAACTCTTGATTTTGGCTCAGATCATGATCTCAGGGTCCAGCTGAGCTTGGAGCCTGCTTAAGATTCTCTCTCTCTCCTTCTGTCCCTCTCCTCCATTCATGTGCTCTCTCTCTAAAAACAAAAAGAATAATAAAATCTAAACATTTAAACAAATAAAACAGTTTCAATAAAATGTTCTTTCTGGCAGTTTTTATTAACTTTTTGACCCATTTGCAAATTGTTGTTTGTTTATTCATTTTTCTATAGCAGCATTTAAAAAGTTCATCATAGGGCACCTGAGTGGCTCAGTTGGTTAAGCATCCAGTTCTTGGTTTCAGCTCAGGTCATGATCTCATGTTTTGTGAGTTCCAGTCCCGCACCGGGCTCTATGCTGACAACACAGTCTGCTTGGGATTCTTTCTCTCCCTCTCTCTCTTCCCCTCCCCTGTTCACTCTCTCTGTCTCTCTCTCAAAATAAATCAATAAACTTTAAAAAATTAAAAAAAAAGAAAGTCTAATGTAAGTTGTTTATGGTTTATGCTCACATGTAAAACAGAAGTGCAATAAAGTTGACAGTCAGAAATGAAAAAAAAAGAAAAAAAGAAAAAGAAAAAGAAATGTAGAGGAGTAGAAAGGCTGATTGTCCTACGAGTTTGAGGAGCAGTTACAGTGGAATAAATGAGTGAGGTGGCTGGAAAGAATTTAAGGTGAAGTCGGGCAGTAAAGTGGCTGAATTTATGACTACATAACAATGCAATTCTGGGTGTTGGTGAAGTCCCCAGTGGTGTTATGGGGATGAGTGGTAGATACCTTAGTGGTAAAGGTCACTGGAAACTTACAAAGATAGAATGCTAAAGGAAAAAAAAAATGACAGTAATAGAAATATGATAAATCTAATTTTTTCATTTTACAATTCTAGCATATATTTCAGTAAAATTTCATCCCCAGACTCTTTAAATAGTCAACGTCTGCTATATGCCAGGAATTGAGCTAAGTTCTTTACACACATCACTTCATCTAATCCTCAAAAATATCACATATAAAGACATATCACTATTACCTTCAGCTTATGGATGAGAAAACTGTGGATCTGAAAATGTGAGTAATTCTGTCCAAGTTGCACAGATGTAAGTGATGAAACAGAGTTCAAAGCCAGACAATCAGATTCCAGGCAATATATTGTTAAGCATGATTGCATTATACTATTATATAAAAATAAAATCAGAAGGAAGGGCTTTTATTGAATAACAACAGCAGAAATACCAATTGTATTTAAGTACAAAAGGAATATTTTCCTGGAGTGTTTATTCAATTTTGGCCATTGCAGATCCATTAGCAAACCTAATTATATCTAAGAACATTTTCTAAAGAAAATGCACATACATATATGTTTAAAAACTGGTTTGTATAGTCCCTTTGAAAGACAACAAAATGACAAATATGAAACATTCATTAAAATGATAGGCACATAGAAAAGATACACAATTTAAAACATTTGGGCAAAATACTTTATACTTCATGAAACATGGGGAGATTTATCTATGAAACTGGTTACATTTTTTGTAGTCACTTTGGGCTTTAAGGATTTTAAAATATAGTTGTGATCAGAATTAATGAACCCCAGTTGACAGAGTCATCCATAGCATTATGATATTCTTTTATGTGAGACATGAAAATTCTAAACATCCTGTACTCTACTAAGGTTCTGTCTGGCAGGGGATTACCATTGAGACACCTTTATGAGTTGTTTGAAAATTTCTTTGCAAAGGTCAGTTCCCCACAGGATTGATATTGGTAATTGGCTCAAAAGCAAACCACTTCTCCAAAATGTGCCACTTTCTGTCTGATTAGAACTTAGAGGCCAAAACAAAAGAGAGTTTTAAATGATCTTTGTTTCTAAAACAGACTTGTTCAGAGTCAGTTTCAAGGGCACATGAATCCATATTCCTCAGCATATTGTTCTGAAAATTCTGTGGCGAGGCAGAGTTCTTACCTTGTGAGAATTATAGATTTCTTTTTAAGTTAAAATTGGCATTTTTAGAGCTTATCATTTGCTTCCCCCTGGCAGCTGCCATATTGCTATGAACATTACTGTGTCTGCCATCATTTGTGACATACTCTGTAGGAGGCCTGTCAGGAAATTTTGGTCTCAGACTCTACCGTAATGCAGGTTTAACAATCAGAAGAATCCTACACTTTAATAAAACATTAAACGCATTCTTGGCAGCATGAGGACGGAAGCAAGACAGTGGTAAACTCTGAGCTGTGTGTGGCATTCTAAGAGAATCAAAATGAGAGCACTTCCCTGATTTTATAGCTCCAGACATGGTCAAATCATTCTGGAACTGGTTTGTGAAAATATATATTTACTAAATGACCAAAATGGTAAAAGTATTTAAAATAAGCCATACATGAAAATTATAAGAATAGTTCAATTCTACTGTCATTGTTTCCAGAAGAATCACAGAAAGGGAAATAATGTCAATATGTTTCTTCTTCCTCCTTTGTATCCCATAAATTATATGATATTTCATGCCAATTAGTACATTCCTACCTTATCTTCAAATGGTTACTGGGGAAACCATACGAAGAAAAGAAGATAGACTGAAAAATAAGAGTGAAGAAACCAAGCCTGAATCAGAAGGATATAAATTGACCACTCACTTGTGCGCTATTGCTCTTAGTTGTGTAGAACAGAACCCAGAGACCATGAAAACTACAACTAAACTAGTTTTTAAAACTTAAACTGATCAAACGTATTTATTCAGTTTTAAGCAAATGATGGGAATAAGACAACAATACAGCCCAAGTGCCTCCCTTAGACATTTACAAATTCCCAGTATACCAATCAGGCTGTATGGAACGACTATCTGGGATTATAATTTGAAGTGATTATTGTACTTCAGAGTGACTATAATTATCAAAAATCTAATCATTGATACTGACCCTGTTTAGGGGAATATTATGCCAGAAGTTGGTTACATGGTCTCATAGAAAAGGGTTATCCAATTTCCACAGATTTCCATGTGCTCATTCACGTATTTTTAAGACAGGTACCCTGGACTGAAAATATGAATTCTTTGGCTCTTATGTGGGTTATGGTATAAACATTGCCTGTATTGGTTTAGCCCGTTAACTTCTGTTGTTCTATCTCTATTTTTAGCCTTTGATTATAATTTTTCTGACCAGGGAGCTCTCTTCTGTGTAGAGAAGATACTGATCTCATCATTCATATCATAGTCTCCTGGATGTTTTTTTTTTCCTCAGTACAAATGACTAGATTATAATTCTGTCTGGATTATAATACCATTTTATGTGAAAATAGATAATATGATTCTTCTTCCTGAGAATCATTTGTAATTTCCACTTTTGGGGAAACAAAGAAAAGAAGAAAAATGTTCTCGTGTTTAGAAGCATCAAGTCAAATTCTTGCAATATGGTTAATTCAATAAAGTATTCTCCATTGTTGAGAGGTACATTGTCAGACAGACAATTAGGTCCATCAGTACGTTATCTTTTCTTCATGACTCTCAGCTTTTGTGAACTAAACTAAGTCAATCTGGCCACTTACAATATTGATTTGGGGACATATTCACAGGCTTCAGAAATTAGACATGAGCGCTCTAATTCGCCTCCCCCACAATCTCTCTAAGTGGAGTACCAGATGAGAGCAAACCTCAGAATAAATTCTGCACCAGCAAGCAGGCAAAAACTGCCACACAATGTATTCTTGTGAGCTCAGCAAAGTGGCAGGCACTCCTAAGCACATGATTCAAGGCATAGGCCAAGGGTATTTTAGTAGCAAAAGCCAGCTAACTTTTAGTTGAAATCTCATTACAGAATTATCCATTAGAGGCAAAAAAAAAAAAGCAAACGCTAAAGATTGTTATATTTTTGTTTATATGAGGGCAAATGTTCTTGAGCAATTTTTAGAGCCAATTCATATATGGAGAACAGCAAAGTTGAAGTATTTCTAACACTAATTTTTTAAAAAATCTTTATTTATTTTTAAGAGAGAGACAAAGACAGAGCATGAGCAGGGGAGAGGAAGAAAGAGAAGGAGACTCAGAATCTGAAGCAGGCTCCAGGCTCTGAGCTGTCAACACAGAACCCTATGCAGGGCTCCAATTCAGTGAGATCATTATCTGAGCCGAAGTCAGGCACTTAACTGACAGAGCCACCCGGGCACCCCTCTAATACTTCTTATGCTGATACAGTCTTGTTGTCAACCCAGCAATCATGATAATAATGTTGACTATCATTTTGCTTGAGAAAAGATTAAGTTGTAAGATTTGCCTAAATTTTCATCTCTTCAGGCTTTTTGTGCACAACATCCACTAAGAAGTTGCAATCCAATAAAATTATGGTTCAGATCCAGGGAGGTAGGGGAAAAGCTTAAAAAATAAAATAAATTAATAAATAAATAAATAAAATTAAATTAAATTAAATTAAGTTAAATTAAAAAACACTCTGTGTTAGCACTGCCCAATTTCCGAGTGTCGGTCTTCTGAAGCCACAAAAGAGGAAAATAGTTATAATCTTTCTTTCAACGTTTTTTTTTTTTTTTTTTTTTTATTTTTGGGCATATGTGAGATAGAGAATGAACGGGGGAGGGGCAGAGAGAGAGGGAGACACAGAATCGGAAACAGGCTCCAGGCTCCGAGCCATCAGCACAGAGCCTGACGCGGGGCTCGAACTCACGGACCGCGAGATCGTGACCTGGCTGAAGCCGGACGCTTAACCGACTGCGCCACCCAGGCGCCCCGAAAATAGTTATAATCTTGCTAGCTGGTTACCTGTGTTTTGTTTCACATCAGTGGGTTGGCAAACTAGGAAAGGCATACCTTACAAGACAGTTACTTTTACCAGTCTTAGTGAGGTGGCAGATTACTGAGGGATGAGCTAAACTTGATGCTCATGGAAGCAGCTTAGGAGACAGTGGAACCCTCGGGATCAGTTGCATCTAGCTAGATAGGAAGACAGTGATTCCTAGAACAAGCACGAAGTTGTTGATACCATTGCTAACTCCACAGAGCTAGCTAGCTACATCAATGTCAGCCCTCAGGCAGAAAATTGTGAACTGATTTGAAACTTTAATATCCTTATTTAGCATGTCAGAGAAGAACACAGTGAATTTTTGATAAACCAATTACCACCCTCTAGCACAGGAAGATGTGTGGATACAGTAAAGTATTTTTCTTGCTTTTAGGGATAAATTCTGGGTTAGTGCTCCCGCAGCCAATCCTAGGAGACTAAAAGAGTTCTCTGATAAGGGTCCCCCATCTGCTCTTGCATCAGCTTGGCAAGGAACAGTCTAGTGGAAAGTCTATGCCATCATCCTCTTCATGCTGCCGTGACACCTTTATGGCTTTCATTCTTTCTGTTTTTCTTTTTACTTCACTGGAAGGGGAAAAAAAAAGTTTATAAAAGGATTGATGGAAAGAGGGCAAATTTTCTTCTTCCACAGATCATTCTCTCAAAGCTGTGGGACTTGCTTCAGCTTTTTTTCTTTTTGATAAATAAGGATCTTCAATCTTAGGCACTTGGACCTTGGATGCTGTAGGGCAAAACCTTCCGCTTCCCTCTCTTAGGCTCTTTTTGGCTGTCCCCAGTGATTCTCCCCTTCCTAAATTCATTTCCTATCCCATTTCCCTGCTTTGTTCTAGGCTGCTGCTACTGCCCCAGTCCTAGCTTCCTAAAGTATTAATTAAAACAAAGCAAAAGAGAAGAGGTAGGGCGGTCCCTTCCTCAGTCCTGACTCTGCTTCTCTTCTATCATCCCCTCTCCCTCACTCTCCCTAACCTTTTTCCAGAAAGGAGCAGAAACTAAATAAAAGCATGTATTCTGAATCGCAATTGTTTAAGTAACAAGTAACAATTCTTAGAGTGTGTGTTTCTGGGTGTCTTAAATTGCCTCCCTGAGATAGGTAGATTAAAGCCAGCACTTTACGTTCACATTGGACTCTATACTGAAGCATTTCAGACTAAACTAGAGCAATAGAACAATGTCATTACATGTCATTTTCAATTTTAAATACATAAATTATACACTAATATTGTATAATAATTTCTTGAAATTCATTTTAAATGCTTTATGAGTTGGTTCAGATTTTTTAGAATGGAGATTGCTAGCTGTGAATTCATACCACTCGCTCTTCTAGTTCAAGATTGCCCAAATATACAAGACAGTATGACAATATGAAAATCACCAAAACAGATTCTACTTGGTTATTTACTTTTATTTTATTACTTATATAGTTCTGATTAGCTGTTAATTCAGAAAGATAAATTCATCCACTTGTATTGCACATTTGCTCTGTAATCTAAAATACTCTCCATCTTTCCCATACTTTAACTCATTTAAAACATACAGTAAATCTTGCAGATCTGTAATACACATTTCAAATAACAGCAAACTGATACTTATTAAGGATATATTTTTTAGAGACATTGAAGAATTTTAACAAGATTAAAAATAATGCAAAAATGAGGCTAAGAAGCTTATCCAAACCAAATTGTAAGCAGTTGTGACTAAATCAAATTCTATCCTTGGCAACTTACTCCAAAGCCTATATATAGGATCCTTATTCTACCTTGGTCTTTCTATTTTGCAAAATAAAATATAAGGAGTAGAAAACTAATATGCCTAAGGCAAAACCACTTCTTTAGTGGTAGAGAGGGTATATAAAACTGATTCCATATTTAGTGGTTTTCCATCTGTTTTAATACATTCCAGAATACTCCAAGTCAAACTAATAAAAATATTTATGCTCTTGTTTATGAGCCTGAAATTATATTCAATATTTTGCTGTGATTAGCACAGCTCATTTCAGGATACTACTTCCATATACTTCAAAAGTACCATGTCAATTCTGCATATAACTTTAAAGGTTATTAATCGATGGGCTTACCCCATAAATAAATAATCCAATAAAATTTAGTAAAAATGAATTGACAACAAATTTTTCTATAGGGTCTTATAAAATGGAGCTATAACTATATAAAAATAGTTATTAATCAAGGTTTTCAATAATTTTAGGACAAAGAAAAGGTAAATAATTAATCTTCTATCTGTTGGTACATAATTTCCCATGGGTCTCTTTTGTTTCTGT
The DNA here is from genome assembly GCF_023721935.1 of Panthera uncia. NCBI lineage: Eukaryota > Metazoa > Chordata > Mammalia > Carnivora > Felidae > Panthera > Panthera uncia. The sequence goes on along the minus strand of NC_064811.1, from coordinate 46,530,742 downwards.
ATATCTGGCCAGCGGAGGCACTGACAGCCATTGTTTGGGCTTTTCTTTTAGGGTTGTTTATATAATCCCACTTTGGAGTAGATGGCAAGGTTGTTGACTGTGCAGAATACTAAAGATGATGACATCTCCTGGATGTCTGTCCTTGAGCCAAGATTAGGCAGTTTTTCTTCAAATCCATTTTAAGATTTGGGTTTCCTAAGGTCAGGGTTATTCGGGTATGATGTAAACCTACTGTATGCACAACATCCACCTGGGCCCCTTCAAGTCATACATGGGACTTGGAGGTCAAGGGGAACAAATGAAAACATAAAACTCAGGATGCTCATTGTGCCATTAGTAATAAACTCTCTTTGTCTCTGACCCAGGAGTCTTTGACCTCTGCCAGCATCCGTGAAACTGTAGAAGGCTAATTTGTGAGCTTGCAAGTAACTTACAATTACAATTACCTTCAGTTATTGACATTGTCATGACTAAATCTCTATTTTTCCCTTTTAATACAAAGCAGAGCTATATTATATGTAACACAAAAAAAAGTATTAATCTCCCAAAGAGAAGAACAGAACATAAAATGATACAAGCATTTGATACACCCTTTCTAAAAACATTTTTAGATTTTTTTTAACTAAGATTATCTTAAGTCCATAGCTCATAAACAAAAAGTTAAACTTTGACTTGTTTTTGAATGGTTTAAAATTATGAAGGTGAAAAAAAAAATTATCCCACTTCTGTTGGGTATATCCAGGAGTGGAATTCTGGGTAATAGGACATTTGTATGTTTAGTGATGGTAGATATTGCCAACCATTTTTCCTGGGTTGTTTGGTAAAATTACACTCCTAACAGCAATGTCTGAGAATTTATTTATGATACCTTACAGGTGAAAACAACCCAAATATATTTTGAATTAGAGGAAAGCAGAGGGAGACCATACTTCCATTATAAATGAATCAGTATCCCCCAGAGTATAAGAAACATTACAAATCTTAACTTGTAATCAGAAATCATGTCATCATATCTAACTCCAAATATTTACATTGTCATAAATAGGCATAAATGTGAAGAATTTCATACTTAAGCGATGCTGCATGACTTTTTAAAAAATATGCATTTGTTTAAAAAATGTTAAAAAATAATAAAAAATAAACTGTTACAGAGCTTAATTTTTAACAAATACCACCACTCTTCAACACAGTTGCAATTAAAATACTTAGTTGCCAGCCTTCAAAGATGCCCCAGAAATTCATCCTCTCTTAGAATCCTTGAATGGATTTGATTAATAAAAGCAATGAAAGTAATGTTCTGGAACTCCCAAGCCCAGGCCTCAAAAGGACTGGCAGCTTCTACTTCCTGTAATCTCTCCAAAACTAGTCTCCATGTTCTGAGTAGCCCAAGCCAAATGAAAAGGCCACATGGAGCATAACCAAAGCACTATTTTCAACAGCTCTAGATGAGCTTCAAGCCAACAGCCATAGGAGCCATATGAGTGAACTATTTGGGATGGCCTAGTCCTGTTGATCTTCCAGATAGATACAGCTCAACTGACATCACTTCCATCACAAAATTACATGGGCCAAATCCATCACCCTACAAAACCATGAGGGATAAAAAGGTGGTTCTTGTATTCAGCTATTAAGTTTTGAGGTGGTTTGTTATTCAGCAGGGTAAACAAAATAACATATGTATATGTGTTTCTCAAACTAGAGAAAGAAGGGAATTGATACCATTGTATGTATGTACATACACATACGAATTTTGGATTAACATTTTTTTAATGTTCATTTTTAGTTATCTCCCTGGCAACATAGTTAAGGAACACTGATAAATGTCCATGGGAAAGCAGTATGATTACTCCCAGAATGATAGAAGTGATTTTCAGGCTAGTAACCCCCACTTTCAATTGCCATGTAATACCATGCTATATGCATGCGTTGAAATTGATCTCTGTGTACTCAGATGTTTCTCAGATTTTAAATAAAATCAGAACTTGAACTATGTCAGACCTGCTGGCGATTAAGCTGCATAAGGCAGTAGAGGTATTACGTTTTGAGACATTAAGGGATACTTTCTTCACTGGAATTCTATGCTTCTTTACTTCTGTCCATTATTGGGCAGTTTGAACCATAGTGTTCATTTCTCCTGGGGAAACAGAAGAGGAAAATTCTTGACCTTTGATATTCAAACCCAACATGAACACATAAAGTGAAACATTGAGAACATGATTTGATATATAAAAAGAAGAGAGAGGACAAAGAGAGAAGGAAAGGGAATGGAATAGGATGGGAGAAAGAGAAAGAAAGAGAAAAGAATGTGAGGGGGAAAGAATGGAAGGGAAAAGGAGGAAGGGAAGAGAGGGGGAGGAAAAGAGAAGGAAAGAAGAAGAAACTGAATTGAAAAGTTAGATAAGAGTATATGTATCAGATGTGAGGGTCTACTTCCTGTGAACTTCAGGCTCTATCAAGCCAAATACAGAGTGGGGTAAAGGATAAATTTGTGAGTCAAGGATGAGAGAAGATTTGTACTCTTAATTTGCAGAGAAGAACCAAGGTTGTTGATGAGGTTCCAGAGATTTCTGTTATTGTCAGGAACAGCAGAAAATAAATGGAGGCAGGTGAGTCAAATACATACTTAGAATGCAGTGGTTCCCAACTGGGGTGACTGCCAATGACTAGAGACTTTCTAATTGTAACGACCCATAGTAGTAATGGTAGACGGGATGGGAAGATTCTAGTGGGTACAAGCCAGGGCTACTGTCTCCTTACAGGACAAAAGACCACAAAGAATTATCTAGCCAAAGTGTCAATAGGGCAAGGGTTGAGAAATCTTGTCATAGAAGTCATTCAAATTCCAATGTTCTGCAAAAAGCCATGAAATGTATAATACTGTGGGCAAGATTAACATGAAGGTAATGAAGAGCTTTATACAACTTCACTCTTTCCTTCAGCTCCCAAGTGGATTTGGAACACTGTATTTTTCTTTTGTTATCCAAGAAGGTAGGACAACAAAGAGAGAGAATCCTGAAAAGATCTTGCATTTTTCAACAGAGGGGAATGTGGCACTTGAGAAATACTGTGTAAAGCAGCACTTAGAACTGGGTGAAATGATGTTCAATGATGGACAACATAAAAGGTCCAATGGTAGGAATTCCCAACCCCTCCCCAGTGACTGCTACATTATGTGAGGCTCTCATTACGGTCTAAAAGAAAAGGAAAGTGGGGAGAAATTCTTGCCTGAACTCAAGTTTTCATGACCAACAAAATGAGGGCTTGATCATGAAATTTTAGAAATTTTAGTTCAATTTTACAAAACTGAAGTTAAATGTCTAGCACTTGGGAATTTGTAGAATGAGTATCATATCTGTTTCTAAACTATCATGTTTAGAGTTCAAATGAATGTTATCAGCTACACTGATCATCAACCTGTGCTATATCTTTCATCATCTTGACAACAGATTGAGAAATATTGATAGACAAATATTAAGATAAAAAAAAGATAGATCTGGGCACTGTTGAATACGAAAAACACTCCACGTTTAAGAAGACCTGAGCTATGATAATAAAAACAGAGTGGTGGTAGTGTTAATTAATGCCATGCAAGATTTCATTAAAACCGTACATAATTTTTCTTTTTCTTTAATCTACAAACATTTTCTATCTACTTGTCTTTTGCCATTGATTGTTTCTTTGGTATCATGTTATATGTGAAATGGAAAAGAAAGGGTATGAATGAAATTGCTTTCAACTCGCTGGAATATATTTACTAAGTGCTCATTCATTTTTAATGGAGAGGATGTGCAAAGATAATGTGAGGACAAGGACCAGAGTGTGAAGTTACAGTTTCTAGGTGGACTAGGAAGAAAATAAAGTCAGTAGAGAGTGGCGGACTTTTGGAAAAGAGAAGAACTCAAACCAGCAGTTTAGAAAAATGTAAAAGCGAGAGAGGTGGGGGGATGGGAGGCTGTGGCCTGAGATTCTCAGAGCTCAAAATTGGTGGATATAGATGCTTTTAGTGATGATAAAGTTTAGAGCATGGCTGTGGCGTGGGAGGGGCGGCTACTGAAATAAAGCCAAGGGAAAATATATAAGAGAAAAGAAGACCAAGGAAAGTCAATTGATGAAAATGTCCGTGTATTCTAGAAAATTACAGTTAATTGTGGCTGCATTATTTTACATCTATTAAAGAAAGATGTACAATACACATTTCTTTTAAGACTTTCTACCAGGAAAATTTTTTTTTCTCAGTTGAGTTCTTTGAAATTAGGAAATCTGCATCATCTAAACATTGTGGGTTTTTATTTTTTTACTGCTGTAATAATAATAATACAAATCCTAAAAAGTAAATGAGTAAGAAAGAGGAAAAGGAAGAGGGGGAGGAAAGCAGAGAAAGGGAGAGAGGAAAAGAGAGAGAGAGAAAGAGGGAGAATGAGGGGTGGGGAAGGGAGATAGAAATGGTAATATCCCTTCTCAGGAGCTCACAGCAGGCTGAGATAATGAGTCATGATAATCCTTCCCTCTGAGGCTGGGCACAGCTGAGGTTCTTCTCAAGTTGGTACTCTGGAAAATCATTACCAATTTACTGAAAGTGGCAAGTGAAATAAAATGTATTTTCTATTGTCAGCACAGAGCATGAAGCAGGGCTCAAACTCATGAACTGAGAGATCATGATCTGAGCCAAAACCGAGTCAGACACTGAACTGAATGAGCTGCTCAAGTGCCCCTGAATTTTCTTACTTTTTGAGAAATAATTACCAAACAAAAACTGATACCTAGCTGTAATTATTGGAACATCAGTTCACATTTTTGTCCTCATAGGTTATCAACATATACAAAGTCTTTCATATATTAAAAACACATAAGTCAAAATTCACTGTGCAATATGCTTGAGATACACAGAATAATATGATTGTTCTGGTCATTGAGGAATTTAAAAACTAGTGTAAACAAGAGGTGGTAAAAAAGAAAGGGAAAGAGAAAGAAGAAATATGGAAAAGGTGAAGTGGCTACAGGAGGAAGAGGAAGAGAAGAGAAGACTATGCTTGAGCTGAACTAGGTTTGGGCCAGTTGGACAATGCAGCAATGACAGAGGAAGGGGAAGCAGGGAGGTGAGGAGATGGGGGAGAGAAGGAAATAACTAAAGACAAGAGGAAAATACTGCAATTTCAGCAAGATTTGGGAGTTTTCTTACCGGCACATCTCTATTCCTAGATTAGTACCTGGCACATAGTAGGTGCTCAATAGTATTTCTGACTGAAATTATACCTTCTCACATTCTCTTCTGAAGTAATTTCCAAGGTGAAAGGGAAACAAGAATTTAAAGATGACTTTTCTTTGTTACTGTAGTTTTACACAATGAATTTAACACTATTTTTTACACTGAGAAATATTTCAGTAGGTATGAATTTTAAGTTGTTAGTTATGCATAGCTTTCATTATCATTTCATAACATTGTCAAGCAGTTGGAGAAGGAATTTACTTTGCTTGAGGCCTGGCTTAGTTCTGTCTGTGTATTCTGCTACTGGGTAGTCAAGCATATTTTTTTTAAGCTATTTCATAGTGTTCTTCAGAACTGAGCAATACCCTAGGGAGCTGTCAAAGCATTGCCTGAGGTGATTTCATATGTTTGTGCTTATAATTGTGAAAATGTAACTGCAGTTGCACAGCATGAATTTGTACCGGGACAGGTCTGCATAGTTTTACATCTGCTGCAACAGTACTCTGCCATCCAGGAGCAAGAGAAGAGGGAGTGGGTATGTGAGTCATTGCAGCTGGGTGATTATTGCAATGGGCAAAATGGAGAGCCACTTGGGAGCAAGAGAGTAGTACTAAGGACAACACTGAAATAGCAATCTAGGCAAACACCAAGGAGAAGGCAGATGGAAATGAAATGTCATAGGTAGTTGAGTGGATTGAGCAGTGTATCACCCAGCTGCCCCATTTAGTGGCTGACAGCTCTCGGTTGAGCACCTCTAGAGGCATAACTCTCAGGCTGAGAGAACCCAATCATCTAGTCATGCCCCTTTCTCCAGGGAAGTCCATATCCAAAGACTGGTACTAGAAAACTAGGATTGTTCTTGGAAACAAATATGGATGTGGTAGGGCAGTGGTGGACTTGCCTCAAGGTAGGTCAATCTAAACACCCCAACTTCCCATGGACCAACTAAGCCCTCTGTGACCATATCAGTTCACCTCCTCCCTCTGCCCAATCCTACTTCTTTACTCATCCACTATGTATTGGGGTAAAGACAATCGCCAATACTACTGCCTATGGTAGTCTTGCATGCATGTCTCTGTTGCAAAGTCTGTTTCCAGGGAACCTGAACTAATACATTCAGTGCCAAGAATTATCTGATGAATCAGTCTCTAAGAATATTTTGAGACTGGCAGACAATAAGGACCTCATCACTGGTAGTAGGTAGAGCCCTAATAACACCTGGCATGCTGTAGCAGTACAGTTGTTAAAACATTTATTGGCGGAAAATTGATTATAAGACATCAGGGCAATGCACTGTACTGGTGGATGCGATATCTCAGGCCTTCAATAGGTTTAGGACATTCTAATTATAAGGACAATGGAATCAGACAGCTATGTTGAGTGCCATTGATGCTTTGGAGGAAGAAAATGAAAGGCTGAGGGTGATTAATCATCAATTATAGATGCTTTAGCAATACTGGCTAAAAGTCAAAGTGACTCTTTGGCAGCATAAAAAGAGATACTTATCTCCCACATTTAGAGGAAGATCATAGGAATAGCAGAGCTCCAGAAAAAAAGATGAATTCTCAACCCTAGCCAGAGTGTTTCACCAAGGTCATGGTTCTGATTGAGAAGAAGTGGGACACTGAGACTTGAGGGTATGAACACCTGACTTAGTATTCTTGGAAATCTTGAAACTTTGCATCTCCCTAAACCTATTAGGTATGCAAAAGTAAGTCACTCTTTTCTCTTAGAGGCCAGAATTCCTGCCTCAATTAGAGATAATGTAAAGACAATAGGATCTAACCTCACTTCCTCTTCTGATCTCTATTTGACTGCTAACTTTGGGCACATTACAACGTAATTCAATTAAGGAAGTGCCAAGCCTTCTGAGGGAAAAAAGGGTCTATATCCCAAAGGAGCTGCAGAACCTAGTCCACACATACTGGAAGGAGCTCTGAAAGTCTATATAATATTAGATCCCAATGCAGCTGTAGTAAGGTGGATGGAAAATAGGGGTAGAAAATGAAAAGCTTATTAATTTGAGAGTGTTCTTCCAATATAAGGATTTATACCCAGGATTTAATATCTTGGGGAGCTAATACTGCTAACCTGCCTGTTATAATCTTGGAGAAAGCAATGTACCATATTACGTATAGCAGATATATCACTGGCTACTTTGGTAGACAATAGAAAAGGGGTCAGAAAGGCTAATAAAAGTAAGAATGGATGCTCAAATCACTATACTTTGTGAGGCCAGAAAACCCAGCAACTGATTATGCTTCCAGAGGAGCCTAGATGACATCCCATTTCATAAAGTGATAAAACATATGCTAGTGGGAGTTGCATTGTGGGTACCTTAGTGAAGATCAAGAATGGTTGTACTCTTGTAGGTCAGGCTAATGGTAGGGGAAACTGTAATGGAACCGAGTTTGTTGAATTTGCAATGTTGATGGTAGGACTCTAACATAATAGAACCAAGTGTGTGAAAAAAAGGGAATGAATATCAAAATGGGCAGCAAGGTTAGGCCTGGCAGCTAGGAAAGCTTGATTCACAGATTGCTAGCTATGTAAATAGTAAACAGAATATAGGGGCAAGGCTGATAGGCACAAAATAAGCACATTAGTCAATCCATACAGTCAAAATAAATAAGGATTGGATGATCAGAAAACTGACATAGCAATCCCAATAAAACGCCACACCTTCTGAATTTAAGCCAGTTTTTAGACCTAGAACCCACTGGAGAAAGAATAGGCTAGATCCTCAAGAAGACAGCCCTGCAAGTTTATAGCAAGTGTATACTGTTTATCCTGCCACCAACAAAGAGCAAAGATGACAACTTCATATGATATTTTTCCTCAAGATCAATAAGCCACTTGGTGGCAAGTAGATCCAATTATACCCCTTCCAACCTGGAAATAATATTTCTCTTTGTGCGTCTGCCAGCACCACTATCCATGTCAGTGTCAGACACACAAACATAGGATCTTCCATCACATCTGACTGAGCTAAGGAGCCCACTTTAAAGACACAGAGGTACGACATGGGGGCCAATGATCCTTCCGTATAACCTACCTTTCAGAAGCTACAGGCCTTATAGCATGTTGAGATGTGGGATGACCTCATTAAGGTATAACCTGGGCTCCAGGTTAGATGATACTTGGCAAAGATGAGAAGACATCCTACATGGAGAGGGATAAATGTATATTTTAATAAATATTTACATTTATAAATTATGTATGTATTTATAAATTATATAATTATAATTTGTACATTATATTATTACATTACATGCATATACATATATTTGTATACATTACAAAATGTATTTGTATGTATACATATATTTATACATATGCATATATAAATGTATATGTATACAAATATATATAATAAATATATTTGTAAATAAGCATTATTTCATATGTGTGTGTGTGTGTGTGTGTGTGTGTGTGTATATATATATATATATATATCCTAAATCAATCAATCATAATTATAAGGTATTCCCAGTAGGTAGAATACATGGTTCCAGGAACCAAGGGGTAGAGGCAGAGGTGATGATAATGCTCACCATCACTCCCAGTGGTCCACTTGTAGAAAGTTGCATCTTATCTGAACAACTCTGGGCAAATCAGATCTAGAGGCCTAAATCTTCAGATTTAGAGATCTGTTGTGAGAGAGACAATGCTTTCACAAGGAAACTGAGCAAGAGTCCTAATCCAGTCATTTCTGGATCCTCACGCCATGAGTGCAGCTGATAAGAGGAGAACCACCTTCCAGGCAGAATTGTCCCTGATCATCAAGAAGGGAGGTCTGCTGTTCCATAGTGGAGGCAAACAAGAATATGTTTCAGATCCTTGTGATCTATTAAGGTTGTTCTTGATCTACCCTTGCCCAATTTTAAACGATAAAGAGGAAAATGCAGCATTCGTGGCCTGGGAATGTTATGGTCAATAGAAATTCAGACTTCACAGAGATAGTGACTGAAGTCATCCAGCAGGTAGGTCACCTAGCCCAGCAGAAGAGCTAGCTTGTGGAAGGGGTAGCTGTAAAGGATAACAGAGTAAGGTGGCCATTAGTATCAGTGGCGTCCTTGAAACAACCTGCAAAAGCAGAGCGTAGTTTCCCCTAAGGTTTTTCCTATTTTTAGTTTCCATAGGGAAAGGATTGAAAACTTAGAGGAGCTTTTTCCAGAACTTTCCCATGAAGCAACTGGATTCAAGTTGGGCAAGAGGTACATTGTAGTGGTTATAAAGCATGTCACCCTGAAGCTCTCTGTAGGCCAGAGAAACTCCCATTGAATGGGTCTTAGGTGAGTCCTTCTCTGAGAATTATTCTCAGCCTAAGAGAGGCACATCACACATGGTTCACCTGCCCCAGGGCAGCTCACATTCAATGACCTGATCTGAGTATAGAAGGCTAAGGCCTCCTCACTCAGGGCACACCATTTTTTGAAGGGCTGCCAAATGTCCTGTAGAGACAGCCACTTGCATGGCCAATGCCTTTGTCTTGTTGCCCCATCCCAGTTTAACTTTCCTGAATGATCTGACATTTTTCACTCTCCCTCATTTGATCCCAGGGGACGCCTTAATAAACTTCCTAAATACAAACTTCCACTACGGAGTCTTTTCCTGGGACTTCAGACTAAGATGGGCAGCGCACAAGCAGGTTAATTCATGATTACATAATTACCTTACTCCATTTAATCTAAGTTTTATCAATATTAACAGGTACCATTATTTCATATAACATTAAAAAAAGATTCCAATTAAATAATGACAAATGCTCCTTTAGTTATAAGTTTTTCTTTATTTTAAAGAACTCTTTTAGACTTGTTTAGACTTAGTCTTTTAAATCAAGCATCATTATTGATTATGCATAGAAAGGAAACATAAATATACAATTGAGTAAGCAGCACCCAAAACATGTTTTCATTCCAACTCTGCCTCTTCTTATTCACTGTCTTACATAGCCATTGTTCATATTTTCGTGCATAATATTCTCTTCCATGCTATCAACAGCTTTGCAGATACAGCATTTCTCAAAGGAACATTGTGTTGTTCTCTCTGGGTTTCCCTTATATGCTGCTGACGATCATGATGCGGGTCTTCTTCCCCTACAACCCATATCATATCTGAGACGATTGTGAAAGTAGGGGACACACAAACTCCCCCAAACAAAAAAAAAAGATGTATTTAAAAATAATATAAAATATTTGTATTGTGGGTCATTAGCAGGAACATATTTATACATATAGTTTTATGTTATGAATATGTATAGAGAATCACTTTGCTATTGAGTAGATGATAGCCATGGAAAACAAACAAACAAACAAACAAAATTAGAAGGCCACATTTTCCTGGTCCTAATATGATCCAAAGAAACTACATTATTATCTGCTTACCACTTGTATTAATTACAAAGAACTCCTTAAATCTGAATTCTTATGGTCTGTCATTTCTTAGGAAATGGTCTGCTCCATGAAGGATACCTAGGTCCCTACATCTAAACTAAGAAGACTTTTGTCTGTTTCTTTGCCCTCACACTTGTCTTTTTGGTATGAGTATAGGTAGTTTGGGCCCACCTAAGGACTTGCTTGAGGCATGTTTAGAATCCAAAGATAGACTATAGAAGAGTCTAAAAATAGCTCCATATAGTCAATACATGGTCAATCATTAAGATTAGGTAAAGAAAAAGAAATAATCAGAAATGGTTCAATATGTGGCACAGCACAAGCAGGGGACAAGAGAAGATTCCAAAGGCAGGATTCCAGGACATCAAACAGCCAGAGCGAGCCTCGACACAAATCCAGGGATCCAGAAATGTACACAAGCTAAACAAGAGGCTAAATTAGATGGGGGTTGGTGGGGGGGGGGGTGGTGTCAGGAAAGACAAAGCAGAAACACATTTCCTGGAGCATAGACAGAAGCCTTATAATGTTGGGCAAAAGATCCTTTCTCGGCCTGGTTCTGGGCAGCCCTCGCAGCGCCCACTCTTTCAATGAGATGTCTGAGGCTTCTGACAGGGAGATGGATAATGACTGTAAAACAAACACTATTACTACTAATGCTGAAAGCGTTAACAATATTGCAGCTTAAGCCATAAGCAACCATGGCAACTGGGAAGTGTAACTCCAGATGCCTGCAGAGCTCAGAGCGCTGTGATGGATGAGAGGCCATCTTCTCAGCTGAGAGGGATTCACACTCCTTGATTTTTTCATTTAATCAACATTGATCGAATACCGATAACGTGCCACACGCTTTCTAGGTGCTGACGTTAAAATTTAAAGATGAATAAATAAAATGTAAACTTTTATCTAGAGCCATACCTATAGAGCTTCAAACTATTCACTGAAAACAGCAACTCTGCACACACACTTTATCAAATTTTGTGCAGGAATGATCATTAAACTCTAAAAATTATGTAGGGAATGAATCATTACAAAATTCCTGGAACTTGTTTTGGAATTGTTCTATAGTGTTCACTGATATTCCATGTGAGGCTCTTTTCTTCCTGGGGCAGTTTGTTCATACATTTTAAATTGGGATTATAAGCTATATGAGAGCAATGTAACTCATTTTTTTGTCTTTGTCTCTCATGGAGTGAAGAATAGAAATTTAAAATGTATGAACAAGTGCTTCATCATTTTAAAAAGAAAGCAGATTCCTATAAACGTTAAGTGATGGAATATTCCTAACGATAATTTGCATTGAAAAACTAGGGGAATAGATATCTATGTTCTGTATATTTCCTAGTGGTTCAGTACACAAAGTTCTCATTTTAAATATGTAGACAATTATTATACATGACTCATTTATATGTAACTGGTTTGTATATTCCACAGCTGATCCAGTCATACTGATTACACCCTAATTTAATCAAGATTGGAAAACCAGATGGTTCGGAATTTACCTCATTAATAATCCATTTCAAACTGTTGACTCATATGTACATAATATTTTCCTATCTTTTGTTTGTTCTAGTTCTTTTTATAATTAGACACTTGTATTTATTCAATGAATTCTGGGGAGAATAGAGAAAAATCTATCACCAGTATTTTAAACCAAGTTTCATAAAACGCCTTAATGTCCTTTGATATTTTGCAGCTCAACAAGGAAAAAACAAAGGCCAAACATTGTTTCTTTAAACCTAAGCTCGTAGATGTTTTTTCCCAGGAGTTTTCCCTAGTGGTTTATTATAAAGGACTCCAGGTTGAAACCAGATTCCTAGACAGACAGAAACATACCAGTAACCCTCTTTTATTTTCTTAGTACTATAGAGCAATACTCCATTCTGAAGAGAGTTTCAAAAAATACTATTTGTTCACAACGTAATCCAATTTATTTTTAGTAATCTAGAGATGGTGAGATTTAAGGCAGTAGCACAAATGCCTCCAATTGTTATTATCAGAAGTTTCCTAAGGAGGACAGAATGTATTAAACGCAGCAAGGAGACAGGCTTCTCTTGTGCACATTATGGGAAGACCTATGTCTAAAGGATATATCATTTCACTTGTATCTCAAAATGCATGGCTTTTTCCACAAATGTCCCTCAAGAGAATTTCTTTGGTTTAAAAAAAAATTAAAAAAAGAAGAAGAAAATCACCAGTAGCTATAAAACAAAATAAAACAAAACAAAAAAACAGCTCCATGCTGCACATAGCTATTTCATTTTTCATATTCTAATTTTTTCTGTGTTTTCCTGCTGTGTGGCTTTGTATTCATCTGTATGAAGCTACAAAGTTCCAAAATGGCAATAGGCTGGTAGTACCAGGTGAATAACAGGGTTTAGAAATACAATTTGATTTTACTTTTTAGGAAAGTAGTGTGACTGCCATATACCAGTTGACTAATTCAGCATCTTTTTTTCTTTTAACCAGCACTTTGAATTAAGTTGTTTTGTAAATGATTCTTTTTTATTAACATGGGGCAAGGGCTCTAAGTGGATTCTAACACTGTATAGTCTGGAAGATCATCACTTTAAGTATCTGTCATCCTTAAATAGAAATATATTGATCAGGCAATACCCCATACATAATCATAATGTTCGCAGGAAAAGGCCTCTCCATGGCAGGTAACAAAGATGGATGAGACAACATCCCCTCTTGGAGTTCTTTAAATGCTTATCCATGAGAAGAGCTTCAATAACTAAGAGACCAGCCAGGTTGTATGAACATGGTGAAAGCCACCTTTATTTAAAATGCCATTGATGTAGACAAAAGAGCTGAGGATTTCCCCCTACCAACCTGCCACTATATTTATTGCATTTCCTAACACCAGAAAATATTCTGGTTTTAGTACACACAAAGTGATTTACATGCTTTTAGAGAGACCTTTCCACTGCAGGTTGTGTCTGTCTGAGTGTTTATATAAAATAGATGGGGCACATTAAAATTAGAATTATCCTAGAAGTGTTCAAAAAGGGACCACTTAGAAAGGTGTCGTTTGGTGTAAGGGAACTACAAGAAATAACACAGTTATCTGGGGCAGGGAACACCAAAATGATGGTTCCTAGAAACTAGAAGGAAAGTATACTATACAGAGGAGAGCCTTGAGAGGAGCAGTGACCTTCAGGAAAGAGACATGACAGGCGTCCCCTCAGCATGGGAGCCAGAGCAACACCTAATAATTACCCTGATCTCTCTGTCTTCTCCCTCTTCCATCTCTGCCTAGGCTCACCATTGCTCTACCCTAACCCGAAGCTAGAATTCAGGGGATTTGTTCACATATGTCATGCAAGAAATCATCCCAGGGCAGACAGCAGTGTGGGGAAAAGTGGGGAGTAGATCTGGAAACACATATGGACAATATCTGGAACACATAGTAACAAATGAAGGACACTTGGAATGCTTTCATTGCCTTAAAAATAATCCCTACCTAAGTAATCCTTGGTTTGTTTTTGTGGCACCAGACACTAGCAAAGGTTTATCCAGGTGAACTTAATGACTCCTCCTCAGAGGAGGTCCGTAGAGGGCCATCTTGGGCCATAATGGTCAGTAGAGGGCCATCTTGGGAAATTATGAAGCTGAAAGAGGAATACTCCTAGGTACCTATTAGAACACATTTCTATTTCCTTACTAGAGAAATCAGGAATATGAGAATATAACTGTATATAATGTTCCATAGTGCACATTACACTGTACATGTAGACTGCACGGTTCAAAATTAAATGGAATATCAGAAAGAAACTCTAATTTATAGTCTACAGTATAAATTAAATTATGGTAGCAAATTAAAAGTAATCATCTTTAAAAATTTTTGAAATAAAAAAAATGCTAGTTTTTAAAGTTTTTTTGTTTATTTTGAGAGAGAGCGAGATGGAGGGAGGGACAGAGAGAGAGAGGGAGAGAGAGAATCCCAAGCAGGCTTCACTCTGCCAGAGCTCAATGTGGGGCTAGATTCCACAATGGTGAGACCATGATCTGAGCTGAAATCAAGAGTTGGACATTTAACTGTCTGAGCTACCCAGGCACCCCAAGAATGCTATTAAGTTATGAAAAAAAAAAAACTAAGCTTAGCCTCAAATTTATATTACTTCACAAATAGAATCACTGGTTTACTTTTATTCCCAATTTTCTTGTGTGTACATTAAAATCTTTAGGCTTTATTCCAAAATCTGAGTTTCTTAACTATCCTTTTAATAAGTTCTTATAGAGAAGGACCTTTGGATTTCTTCAGAAACATTCAACCTTAAATCCTTCTTCTGGATGGACTAGAGTTATATCTCATAAGATATATTCTTGTCTTATAATCTCCCTGCTGCTACCACCAATTATAAGAACTTCCTTTCTCCCTGTCTTCAGTAATCTGTGTGACCAGGTTTATGATTTGTAGACATATCTCTTCATTCACTTTTCCTCAAGGAAGGAAAGTTGTCTTATTTAATTGATATATGCAAAAGTAATGGGGCATGTGTGGCTCTGCTCTTCTATTTTCTCTATAGTGGGGCGGAGGGATAGCTGCTGGTAAGAAGCATTGAATCCCACCTTCTTTTAGGAAGAAGGTAGTAGTAGGCTGAGTGGGGCAAGATCTATGGCAGAAGCCAGTATCTAGGGGAGGATAATTTCAGCTGAGAGGGTGTTAACATGACATTGGACCAGATTTATCAACCTATACCATTTTACTTTATCAGTAACAAAGTTGACATTTTGATTTCTGGAAGTTTGATTCTTGTCTATGTTTCAGGTGGTTCTAAATCCAGATGATATAAGAGGGTCCTATTTATTGGGCCTTACTAATATCCAAAATATCTAATATGTTTGGCTTGGAACCTGGAGAACACACAGGGGATAAAATTAAGCAGGCAATGCACACAAGTGGTGACAGATAATACCTAGCTAGAGCAGCCAGAAAAGGTGGCTGTAAGACTTAGCGGTGCTATAGTAAACACGAGCATTGGGATTTCATGACTACGTCAGGTTATCAGATTACAATAACTTCTCTTTTGCTGTTTTTGTTTGTTGGTTTTGGTAATTATGCGTTGGTGTTTAATGTGACCTGGATGACTGACTTTAAAACTCAGTCACACGGAATTGTGACTTGGCAGTTAACTGTAGCAAATAGCAGTGCTGACTGGCCAGACCAGCTACATAATTTGTGGTGCCCGGAGCAAAACGAAAGTGTGGGCCCTTAGTTAAAAATTATTAAGAATTTTAAGATAGTGACAGCAGAGAATTGTCTCACGCAGGAACCTTCTGAGTGGGGAGCCCTATGCAATTTATATAGGCAGTGCTACACGAGTGGATCTTAGCCACACTATACAAATGATAGGGGGACCATGCTAGGTCTTAACGAAAACATGCATGCTGCCATGCTAGATAGGTTGTTAGGCCAGCTAAGGTAAAACATAGAGAAAAAACACTGTGTACATTAGGTTAGAGATGAACTTTTTTTTTTTTTTTTTTGGTCGCCTTTAGTATGTTTATTTACTTAGATTACAAACCAAAACTTGAAACAACAGAGATAGGTGGGTTCCAGGGTAAAACAGGCAGGAGTAGATGGGCTGTACCATATTCAAACTGCTAATGCAATCCCTAGCATTGAGCATTGTTAGGACCTAGCTTCGTTAAAGACGTGTGTTCTCCTTATCACTTTAGATTTCAGGCACACACAAAATGGAGCCTTAACCAAAGAAGTATGCTATATTTTTTTTAAAAACAAACAAACGAATAAAGAGAAATGGAGGCCATTGTTTTAGGGAGTATAAACCATAATCTTAAGTGGATGTGAAGGGGGAAAAAAAAGCAAATAAAATAAGCACACCCAAAATTGAAGAAGACAATTTTAAGGGCTCTGGCAGAACATTTGGTTTCTCTGCTTTATTTTTAAAAATGCTTTCAAAACATATGTGTTTCAAAACTATCTCAAGCACAGGAGCATCATAAGAATGAAAACAAAGTGATGGGGCGCCTGGGTGGCTCAGTTGGTTAAGCGGCCGACTTCGGCTCAGGTCATGATCTCACCGTCCATGAGTTCGAGCCCCGCGTTGGGCTCTGTGCTGACAGCTCAGAGCCTGGAGCCTGTTTCAGATTCTGTGTCTCCCTCTCTCTGACCCTCCCCCGTTCATGCTTGGTCTCTCTCTGTCTCAAAAATAAATAAACGTTAAAAAAATAAAAAAATAAAAAAAAAAGAATGAAAACAAAGTGAAGAAAGGTAGGCTGATAAAAAAGGAGAGAGTAATATCTTTAAGATAAAATGAAATTAAAATGAAATAAATGAATAAAGTCTCTGGTTTCTTACTGATGTTAAACTACTAGAAAAGGAGTGGTATCAGAGATACTAGAACAAAAAAGGAAATTAGATCCCAAAGAAACATAATAAAAAATATGAATAAGATGTCAGAGACATGACTTACAACTAATACCAAGGGGAACTAATGTCTTGGCAGGAAGAAGTATTCTCTTAAAATTGTAGATCAAGTGTCCAGGGTTATATCAGCTGGCAGCTGACCCTTAAATCAAGAAACAGGGGCACCTGGGTGGCTCAGTCAGTTAAGCGTCTGACTTTGCTCAGGTCATAATCTTGCAGTTCTCGAGCTGGAGCCCCACGTTGGGCTCTGTGCTGATGGCTCAGAGCCTGAAGCCTGCTTCAGATTCTGTGTCTCCCTCTCTGCTCCTCCCCCACTCACACTCGGTCTCTCAAAAATAAATAAACGTTAAAAAAAAAAAATCACGACACATAAAACAAATAGCTCCAAAAGTTGGACATATTTGAAAGGAAAAATTCAGAATGACCAATGTAAAAAAATCAAAGAATAACTGGGTGAGTTTTAAGGAGGAATAGTCACCAAAGAGTAGTGTGAAGGACTTCCTTTATCCTGAGGGAGTCACACATGAAGTTTATGGAACCAAAACTAATAGAAGGCATAAGAATAAAGAAACATATTAGCTTCTCTGAAAATTTACAACTTTCTATGCTTCTAGTCTTCAGGATGACGTGAAATCCCTCATGAAAAATGTTGTAAAAACACTGGTATTGACATTTTTAACCCCTACTACAGAGCCTAACAAATGAAATTCACTGAGTTTCCTGTTTATATTTGCCTTGTCTTTTGTCTCAAAAGCAATCTTGATTGAGTGAATGAATTAAATGTTCCTGAAGAATGTCAAAAGTTGATCACTTGGGATGTTAATATGTATTAATTAGGGAGAGGGAAAGAAAAAGGAAAATGGTGGTAATTGCATGCAAGGGCATAAATAAAGTCCAACTCTTCATTAAGGTTCAGACAAAATCACACATAAAGAGGCTTTGGCAAATAAAATGCAAAGTCTATTTCATAAACTTTGTATTAAGCACTCACTCCAACAATGATGAGTACCATAGACTAATTGGTTATTCATTGCACTTCTTAAATGTTCCAATACAATTTGTAATAGTTAATGGGTATTCACAATAACATGACTCCTCTATTTGTTTTCTAATTACATAAAAGTGATGACTGTTTTGCCTGTATCTTGCCCTTTATTTTACCACTGAGGATGATGCTTCTAAGCTGCTCTGATAATATATTCTGTACCTTATTTTTGCTGTAATTGGTCCTCTGAATATTTGTATGGCCGTGATTCTCTTTCTTATGCAAAATGCTAAATGTTATTGGGCATATTCCTTTGCTCATCTTATATTTTGAACTTTATTAAATATTAATATTAATATTATGGCAAGTTTTTTTTAAATAATCAAAAGAAATTCTTGTTTACTTACTATTCTACTTCCAAAAGGAGAAAAAAAATAAGAAAAAAGAACATTAAAATAAAGCTTCTTTTGTTTATTCTATTCCTCCTTTAGAAAAGTTTCTGAATTCCTCAAGTATTATTGCAAAGCTAAATAACGCTTATGGAAGAATACATCCTTTTACACTACTCCTGCTAGATCTCCCTCTGCAGTTGTGTGTCTTGAAAAAGAAACACTTTTCATTTTGTAATTCACTTTTCACCTCTGCCTCACAAACCCAATCAACTTGGAAAGTATTCCTAGCATTGTAAGCTAAACTTCAATTGGTTATGCTGCAAATCTCTTTTATTTTTCAATGTATTACAATAATCCTCTTTCTTAGTCTGTCTGTAGAAGAGCATCTTTTATATCCAAGGATATACATTAAATCAATTTTAGCTGGGCACAAATATGCTTGAGATTTACCTGTAGCTGCCACACTTAAAAAGTTTCTACTAATGAACTTTTTGCTAATGTCAGAAGAGAAAACAATCCTTGATATATGAAAGTTTTTTTTTTAATTAACTCTACTTTTTTAAAAATTTTTTTAAGGTTTATTTATTTCTTTTGAGAGAAAGAGAGAGTGCGAGCGGGATAGGGACAGAGAGGACAGATAGAGTCTCAAGCAGGCTCACAAACTATGAGATATGACCTGAGCTGAAACCAAGAGTAGGACCCTCAATCGACTCAGCCACCTAGGCGCCCCTAACTCTACTTTATGAAACTAAAATGTATGACAGGAGTATGAATCAGTGCCTACTATGTACAAACCACTATCAAATTCAAGTCCTTGTGATAGACTGTATGTACTGAATTAATTTTCCATTGTTATGCAACAAAATTCCACAAGCTTGAAACAGCATACATACATTATCTCACCTATTAGATCAGGAGTCAAAGCATCTGAACATGGCTATGACCAAGATGCTGCCTGAAGCTGTGGTCTCATGTGAGGCTCAGGGTCTTCTTCCCAGCTCACATCCTTGTAAGTAGAATTCATTTTCTGGCAGCTGCATAACTACTGACAGCTTGCTTCTTCACAGCCACTGGGATAGCTTCTCAGCTGCTTCTGAGTTTTTACAAAGGGCTCAGCTGATTAGGTCAGGCCCACTGAGATCATCTCCCTTTGATTAAATCAAAGTCAGCCGAATAGCTTTATATCTACAAAATTCCTTCACATCTGCCATATAATGTAATCTATCATAATAGTGGCATTTGTCATATTCACATCCACACACAAGGGGAGGGATTATACAGAGCACGTACACTAGAGGGCACAGTCCTCGGGCCCATCTTAGAATTCTTCCTACCACATGCCTCTTTCCTATAGTGGTCAAAGTAGCAGCAATAAATATTTTCAAACTTGTAATTAAAATATAAATATAGACACATATACGGTCGGTTTGTGCACACCTTCAATTTGAGAAATTTAGAAAAAATATCTATGCCTATGTTCCAGTTAGGAACGCATAAGCTCAAATGGCACTGAGTTCTTACTTACTATATCTACTGCAAAGCTATTGTTATTGTCAACTAGAGATGGAGGGATGAATTATGCAAGCATCTGGGTCCTCTTTTTCCCATCCAGAGCAATTAGAAACAACCAGATGTTCCTTTAAATTAACTCCTTGTTAATGTAGTCAAACCTGAGCACCTGTATTTCAAAGACTCCTATGTTTTAAGAAACGAAAAATACTACAGTTATTAAAT
Source organism: Panthera uncia (assembly GCF_023721935.1). NCBI lineage: Eukaryota > Metazoa > Chordata > Mammalia > Carnivora > Felidae > Panthera > Panthera uncia. The sequence continues at coordinate 46,510,635 of NC_064811.1, read as the reverse complement.
ATACTGATAAAGCAATTCATTTCCTTTTTATTTTCATCATTAAAAGGTTGTAGAGGATATATTAACATAAAAAAATGAATTAATAAAAAATAATTTTGAAGACAGTCAATTAAAAAAAAATACCCAACATTTATCTTGTTATTTTAAGAAATTCAAGTCAGATTAGAGTCTGGGAAGTTGGTGGAATAGGAGGACCCTAAGCTTACCTTGTCCCAGAGATACAAGTCGATAACACTCACATCAGCATAAACAAACCAAAATATAACCCAAAGACTGGTAGAACAAAATCTATAGGTAAAGGTAGAGACGAGGCCACATCTAAGGGACTGTAGGGCATGCATGGGAGGGAGGGAGCTGCAGGCATGGAGAGGCTAGAGAAACAGACCCTCACACAGGGAAGCACACACAGGGAAGACAAATCACCATAACATCCGGGTTTGAACATTTGAGGGCCCAAATTTTGTGAGTTCTTACAACTAGTGGGGCTTAAAGCCTGGAATTTTAACAATCAATTAATTCAGCTATGGGAGATCCCTGAGGGCAAATAGAAACCAAGCCCCCACCATTAAAGAGACAGTGCAAAAAGCAGGCAGCAGAGATACAGCTAGAAGCAGCAGTTTCAAAACTGCCTGGGGCATATGGGAAGGAGCATTATTTAGTAATCTCAGAGCCTGTCTCTAAGGGACAGGATTCACTGAGGGACTTTTCTAGGAAGAAAGGAGCTGCCGGATGCCATTTTCCTCCCCCACACCCCAACATAAACACAGGGCCACCTGCAGGACCAGTGGGGTGTCAACACTGGCCACCGCAGATCTGCCCTTTCCAGTCATGCTTGCCTAAGTCCCAGCACTGTGGGTCCCTAAACCCAGATGAGCACCACAAACATTGTCAATACCTTGTCTCATGACCTGTGCACTTTGTGACTCCTTGGTCCTGGCAGTAGTGATGGCGGCTGTGGTGTGGCAGGCCCCCTCCTACAGAAGAGCTGGGAGCACCTTGTTAAAACTGTGTGCCCTTCCCTAGCCAATCCAGACTGGCTACAGCACATCCACTCCTATAGGCTCTTCACCTGAAGCCCATTCACAAGGCTGGCAGTGTGCAAACCACCCTGACAGGGACCAGCACCACTCTCTAACCACTCTAAAGTTGATTCCTTCCCTAGGATGAGAAAGGGATAACCACGCACCAGTCAGCCTGTGGCCCCAGCCATGGGCTGGGGGCAGGAAGTTGGTCTGATTATAGGCCCTGCCCTCCAATGAATACTTCTGAGGGGGCAACACAGGAAAAATGCTCAGCAGTTTGGAGATACTGTATCTCAGGCAAATTCCAGGTCTGACTAAACTAAAGCCCAAGATAGCCTGAGACTATTCAACTAACACTACAGGAACCAAACACTGCCCATGTCAGGCAAAGACATCCACTACAGATGACTAGACTGAATGAAAAAACAGACAAGACACAACAGCAGGGAATAGGCAACACATACTGGAGACACCCTAAAGCTCTAGGTTCTGGTGAACAGGGGACTCTGCACTGCAGAATACCACAGGACCTGTCCTCCATAAGGCCATTATTTTCAAGAGCAGGAGACATAGGTGACTTTCCTAGTACACAGAAGCAGATGCAGAGAGTCAGACAAAATGAGAAAACAGATGGATATGTCCCAAATGAAAAAAAAAAAAACAAAAAAAAACAAAAAAACAAGACAAAACCACAGCAAGAGACCTAAGTGAAACAAATATAAGCACTATGCCTGATAGAGAATTTAAAGTAACAATCATGAATATACTCAGTGGACTAGAGAAGAGTGGAGGATATCAGGGAGACCCTCAACAAAGATATAAGAAAGAACCAATTACAGATGAAGAACACAATAATGAAATTAAAAATACACTAGACAGAATAAAGGAAACAGAAAAACAAATCAGTGACCTGAAGGACAGAGTAATGGAAAGTAATCAAGTGGAGTAGGTAAGGGAGAAAAAAAATTGTGAAAATTGAGAATCGACTGGGGTGCCTGGGTGGCTCAGTCAGTTAAACATCCAACTCTTAATTTAGGCTCAAGTCATGATCTCATGGTTCATGGGATCAAGCCCCACGTCTGTGCTAATAGCACAGAGCCTGCTTTCGATTCTCTCTATCCCTCTCTCTTTGCCCCTCCCTTGTTCACACTCACTCTCTATCACTCTCTCTCTCAAAATAAATAAATGAACTTAAAAACAAAAATAACAATAGACTTAGGGAACTCAGTGACACCATCAAGTGTAATATCATTCACACTATAAGGATCCTAGAAGGAGAAGAGAAAAGGGTGGGGAGAATAAAATTTATTTGAAGAAATAATAGCTGAAAAATTCCCTAATCAAGAGAAGGAAACAGATATCCAGATCCAGGAGGCACAGAAGCCCCCAAGAAAATCAACCCAAGGAGGTCCATACCAAGACACATGGTAATCAAAATGGCAAAAAGTAATAATAAAGATAGAGTTTTAAAAGCAGCACGAGAAAGAATGAAGTCTTGCCATTTGCAACTATATGGATGCAACTAGAGGGTATTATGCTAAGTGAAATTAGTCAGTCAGAGAAAGACAAATATCATATGACTTCACTCATATGAGGACTTTAAGGCACAGAACAGATGAACACAAAGGAAGAAAAACAAAAATAATATAAAAAAGGGAGGGGGACAAAACATAGGAGACTCTTAATATGGAGAACAAACAGAGGGTTACTGAAGGGGTTGTGGGAGGGGGGATAGGCTAAACGGTTAAGGGGCATTAAGGAATCTACTCCTGAAATCATTATTGCACTATATGCTAACTAACTTGGATGTAAATTAAAAAATAAATAAATAAATAAATAAATAATAAAAATAAAAGCAGCAAAAGAAAACAAAATAGTTACATACAAGACAAACCCCGTAAGGCTAGTAGCAAATTTTTTAGCAGAAATTTCGGTTGCCAAAAGGGAGCAACATGATATATTCAAAGTGCTGAAAGGACAAAATCTGCAGCCAAGATCCAACAAGGCTAGTATTCAGAATATAATGAGATATAAAAAGTTTCCCAGACAAACAAAGGTAAAGTAATTCATGAGCACTAAGTCAGCCGTACAAGAAATGTTAAAGGGGACTCTTTGAGGGGAAATGAAGACCATACGTGGAAGTAAGAAAATTAGGAAGCATGAAAGTAGTAAAATTAAGTATAGCTGTAAATATCAGTCGAAGGACTCACAAAATAAAAGGATATAAATTATGACACCATATGCCTAAAACTTTGAAAGGAGAGGAATAAACTTAAGTGACTATCAACTTGAAATATAGAATCCTAAATGCAGAAGATACTATATACAAACCTAAAGGTAACCACAAATCAAAAACCATGAACAGATATGCAAAAAATAATGAGAAAGGAATCCAATATATCACTAAAGAAAGCCAGCAAACCATGAAAGAAAGAAAGAGAAAAAAAGGATCAGAGAAAAACTACAAAAATAACCACAAAACAAGTAACAAAATGGCAATAAATACATACCCATTAATAATTACTTAGATGTAAATGGCCTAAATGCTCTAATCAAAAGACATGTGGTGGCAGAATAGATTAAAAAAAAAAAATACTCATCTATATGCTGTCTACAGGAAACTCGTTTCAGACCTAAAGGTGCATCCAGACTGAAAATGAAGGGATGGAGAAACATTTATCATGCAAATAGATGTCAATAGGAAGCCAGGATAACAATACTTATATTGGACGAAACAGATTTTAAAACAAAGACAGTAATAAGAAACAAAGAAGGACACTATATAATAATAAAGAAGACACTCCAACATGAAGATATAACAAATGTAAATATATATGCACCCAACATGATAGCACCCAAATACACAAAACAGTTAATAACAAACATAAAGAAACTAATGTACAGTAACACAATAGTAGTATGGGACTTTAACACCCCACTTATACCAATGGATATGTCATCCAAACAGAAAATCAAAAAGGAAACAGTGACTTTGAATGACACAGTGGACAAGATGGATTTAAAAGATATATTTAGAACATTCCATCCTAAAACAGCAGAATATACATTCTTTTCAAGTGCACACAGAACATTCTCCAGAATAGATACATATTAAACCACAAAACAAGTCTCAACAAATTAAAAAAAAACTGAAGTCATGTCATGCGTCTTTTCTGACCACAACACCATGAAACTAGAAATCAGCCACAAGAAAAAACATCTGGAAAGACCACAAATCCTTGGAGGTTAAATACCATGCTACTAAACAATGAGTGGGCCAATCAAGATATCAAAGAGGAAATCAAAATTACATGGGAGAAATTAAAATGAAAAGAAAATGGTCCAAAATCTTTGGGATGCAGCAAAAGCTGTTCTAAGAAGGAAGTTTATAGCAGTACAAGCCTATCTCAAAAAGCAAGAAAAATCTCAAATAATCTAATCTTATACCTAAAGGAGCTTTAAGAAAATAACAAACAAAACACAAAACCAGCAGAAAGAAGGAAATAATAAAGATTGGGGGAGAAATAAATGATATAGAAACTAAAAAAAAAAAAAACAAACAATGGAACAGATCAATGAAACCAGGAGCTGGTTCTTTGAAAAGATCATCAAAATTGATAAACCTTTAGGCAGACTCATTAAAAAAAAAAAAAAAAAAAAAAAAAAAAAGGGGGCTCAAATTAACAGCATCAGAGATGAAGGAGGGGAAGTAACAACTGCAACCAAAGAAATTCAAATGATTGTAAGAGAATATTAAGAAAAAGTATATGCCAACAAATTGGACAACCTAAAAGAATGGATAAATTCCTAGAAACATAACCTGCCAAAACTGCAGCTGGAAAAAGTAGAAAATTTGAACAGACTGATTACCAGCACTGAATTAAACCAGTAATCAAAAAGAACACCCAACAAGCAAAAGTGCAGAACTACATGGCTTCAAAGGTGAATGCTAGCAAACATTCAAAGAAGAATTAATACCTATTCTTCTCAAACTTTTTCAAATTCTAGAAGAGGAAGGAAAGCTTCCAAATTCCTTCTATAAGGCCAACATTACTCTGACATCGAAACCAGAAAAAGACACTACAAAACAAAACAAAACAAACAAAAAAGAGTGAGAGAGAGGGAGAGAACTACAGGCCAATATCTATGATGTACATAGATGCAAAATTCCTCAACAAAATAGCAAACTGAATCCAACAATACATTTAAAAAAAAAATCATTCACCATGATGGAATAGCAACTATTCCTGGGATGCAAAGGTAGTTCAATATTCACAAATCAATCAATGTGATACAGAACCTCAATAGAGGCACCTACAGGGGCACCTGGATGGCTCAATCAGTTAAGCGTTCAACCCAGTTTCGGCTCAGGTCATGATCTCACAGTTCCTGGGTTCGAGCCCTTCATTGGGCTCTGTGCTGCCAGTGTGGAACCTGATGAGATTCTCTCTCTCTGTGTGTCCTCTCTCTTTCTTTCTCAAAATAAATAAGTAAACTTAAAAAAAGAGGAAAGATAAAACTATATGAACATTTCAATAGATGCAGAAGCAGCATTTGACAAGGTATAATATCTATTCACGATAAAAACCCTCAACAAAGCCACCAAAAGCCTACTAGAACTGATAAATGATGTTCAGTAAAACTACGTGATAAAAACCCAATGTACAGAAATCCTTTGCATATTTATACACTAACAGTGAATAGAAAGAAATTAAGAAAATAATCTCATTTATAATTGTATCATGAATAATAAGACACATAGGTATAAACTTAGCCAAAGAGGTGAAAGATCTGTACTCTGAAAACTATAAAACACTGATGAAAGTTATTGAAGATGACGCAAATAAACGGAAAGATATTCCGTGCTCATGGATTGGAAGAACAAATATTTTTTAAATGTCTATACCACTCAAAGTAATCAACATATTTAATGCAAGCCCTATCAAAACACCAACAGCATTTTTCACAGAACTAGAACAATCCTCAAATTTGTATGGAACCACAAAAGACCATGAGTAGCCAAAGCAATCTTGAAAAAGAAAAAGAAAAAGAAAACTTGAGGTATCATGATTCCAGATTCAAGTTATATTCCAAAGGTGTAGTAATAAAAACAGTAAGGTACTGGTACAGTAATAGATACATAGATCAAGAGGACAGAATAGAAAGCCCAGAAATAACCCCCCCCCCACAATAATATGGTCAATTAATCTTCAACAAAACAGGAAAGAATATCCAATAGGGGAAAAGACAATTTCTTCAACAAATGGTGTTGGGAAAATGGGACAGCTATACACAAAAGAATAAAACTGAATCACTTTATTATACCATATATAAAAATAAACTCAAAATGGATTAAGGAACTAAATGTGAGATCTGAAACCATAAAAATCATAGAAGAGAGCACAGGCAGTAATTTCTCTGACATTGGCTGTAACAACATCTTTCTAGGTATGTCTCCTGAGGCAAGGGAAACAAAAGCAAAAATAAACTATCGAGATTACATCAAATAAAAAGCTCTGCACTGTGAAAACTAAACTAAAAGTCAAACTAAAGACAAAACTAAAACACAAACATACTGAATGGGAGTACATGTTTGCAATGACATATCTGATAAAGAGTTATTATCCAATGTATAGAGAGAACTTATACAAATCAACACACACACACAAAACAATCAGAAATAAAAACAAAACCACAAAAATAATCCAATTAAAAAATGGGCAGAGTACATGAACTGACATTTCTCCAAACAAGACATACATATGGCCAACAGACACATGAATAGATGCTCAACATCACTCATCATCAGGGAAATACAAATCAAAACCACAATAAAATATCACCTCATACCTGTCAGAATGGCTAATATCAAAAACACAAGAAACAATAAGTATTGGTGAGGATGTGGAGAAAAAGGAACCGTTGTGCACTGTTGGTGGGAATGGAAACTGGTGCAGCCACTGTGGAAAATGGTACGGAATTCCTCAAAATTTTAAAGATAGAACTACCCTACAAAATTGCACTACCGGCTCTTTATCCCAGGAATACAAAACACTCATTTGAAGAGATATATGCAGGGGCGCCTGGGTGGCTCAGTAGGTTAAGCGTCCGACTTTGGCTCAGGTCATGATCTCGCGGTCCGTGAGTTCGAGCCCTGTGTCGGGCTCTGTGCTGACAGCTCAGAGCCTGGAGCCTGTTTCCGACTCTGTGTCTCCCTCTCTCTCTGCCCCTCCCCCATTCATGCTCTGTCTCTCTCTGTCTCAAAAATAAATAAACATTAAAAAAAAAAATGAAGAGATATATGCACTCCTATGTTTATTCCAACATATTTACAATACCCAAATTATGGAAGTAGCCCATATGCCCATTGATAGATGAATAGATAAAAAGAAATGATGAATGGATAAAAAGAATATATATATATATATATATATACACACACATATATATTTATATATATAATATTGAATATATATGTGTGTATATATATATATATATATATATATATTATTCAGCCATAACAAAAATGAAATCTTGCCATTTGCAACAATATGGACGGATCTAGAGAGTATAATGCTAAGAAAAATAAGCCAGTCAGAGAAAGACAAATTCCATATAATTTCACTCATATGTTTAAGAAATAAAACAAATCAACATCATCAACAACAAAGACACAAACCAAAAAGCATACTCTTAACTACAGAGAACAAACAGATGGTTACCAGAGGGGAGGGCGGGGGTGAAACAGGTGAAGGTGATTAAGAGTACACTTATCTGTGTAAGCACTAAATAATATATGGAGATACTGAATTACTATAATAGTAATTATAAACCTGAAACTAATATAGCTAATATAACTAATATAACTAACTAATATAATATGTAAACCTGAAACTAATATAACACTTTAATTAAAATTTAAAAAATTCAATTTAGCATATAATTATTTAACATCTGATATGTTAATGGTAATATCAGTTTTCATTCATATGTGTTTTAAGGCTTTTAAAGCTTTTGAAGAATCATTTTATTTTATTTAATTTTCATAGAATAAATTGAGAATTAACTTTATTGAGGCATAAAACTTAAAATGACCAATATTCTGCATTTTTAAGTCTTCTTACAAAATATAAATTGGAATAGTATTTTCAAAGTCTTGTCTGTTTCATGTAAGATTGTCTTTCTACCATTAGCATGTTTCTGAATTTGAAATGGATATTTCTTGATAACTATAATTCATGGAATCAGCAAGAATTCAAGTAGTCCCAGAAAATCATTTGGTCACTTTTTATTCAGGATAAACCAGACAAAACGATTATTGTGCATTCTGCAAATCAAAGTGTTACTTAAATAGTCATGTTTACCTTAATAGGCTGATCTAATAGTTCTTCTCCCCTCCTGAAACTTTTATTTTATTGATTAAAACTTTTCAAGGAATCAAATTTATTTGAACATGTAGGAGGTTTTTTTTTTTTAAAGCTAATTCTAATCTTTTGGGAGAATAAATTAGTTTTTTTTATATTATCTTGGTAAAATATTTCGTGCAGCTGTGTCATCGAAAGATCATGGATTTTGTTGTCAGTTGGACTTTGGTGTGGATCACAATTTAATTATACTCTATCTGATAACCTTTGGAAAGTTATTTCTCTAAGACTCAATTTCCTTTTGTATAAAGTGAAAGCAAAACCTGTTTCCTCTTGTCATGAGAATTACAAAAGTTCATCCTTTTGGAAAGGCCAGCATAATATCTGGTCCATAATGTGTGCCTAAGAAATGGCCTTCCTTTCACACTTTCTGTCTTCCTTCTTCCCTTCATATTTTTTATTTCCCCCTTTTTTTTAAACAGCTTTATTGATATATAATTCACATGTCACCAAATTCACCTATTTAAAGTCCACAATTGGATATTAAATACTTTTAGCATACATACAAAATCTGGCAACTATCGTCACTATTTAAATTTAGAACAATTTTAATGCCCCAAAAAGTCACCTTAACTCCCATTAGCAGGTATTCTAAACCACCTCTCCCACTTAATCCCAACGATCCCCCCACTAACTTACTCTTTTTATCTCTATAGATCTGCCTTTTCTGGATGTTTCATATAAATGCAATCACACAACATATGACTTTGTGTGATTGGTTTCTTTCATGTAGAATAATGTTTACAAGGTCCATTCACATTGCACCAGGTATCAGCATGTTATTATTTTTCCTGGCTGAATAATATTTCATTAGGTATACCACATATGTTTATCAATTCATCAGTTGATAGACATTTGGGTTGTTTCCACACTTGGGATATTATGATAAATGCTGCTATGCCTATTTATGTATAGGTTTTTATGTGGATACATGTTTTCCTATAGGGATGAAGGGATATACCAAGGAGTATAATTATGGTATACCCATATGGAAACCATATGTTTAACGTTTTTCAGGAACTATCAAACTGTTTTCCAAGTAGCCATACCATTTTACCTTGCAACCAGCAAGAAATGAATGTTCCAATTTCACACATCCTCACCAACACTTACTATTATCTATATTTTTTATTATAGTCTTCCAAGTGGGTGTGAAGGCAGTATCTGATAGTGGTTTTGATTTCTATTCCCCATTTTTAACTGAGTTGTCATTTTATTAATGCACTGCAAGAATTATTTATATGTCCTGGATATCACTCCCGTATCAGAAATATGATTTGCAATTATGTTCTAACTTTGTTGCATTTTCACATTTTTGATATATTTTGTAGCAAAATTTTTTCAATTTTTTTGAAATCAAGTATATCTACTTTTTTCTATTTCTTATGTTTTATTTTTGTTGTTATACCTAAGAAATCACCACTCAACCCAAAGTCATGAAGATTTACTCCTATGTATTCTTCTAAGAGTTATATAGGTTAGCATTTACATTTAGGGCCTATGATCCTATTTTAATTAATTTTTACATATAATATAAATAGTTATTTTTTTTTATTTTTTTTTTTTTTTGCGGTGAATATCTAGTTGTTTCAGCACTGTTTATTGAAAAGAGATTCTTTCCTCATCAAATTATACTTCCACCCTTGTCAGAAAACAATTGACCATTAGGGGCACCTGGGTGGTTCAGTCAGTTAAGTGTCTGACTTTGGTTCAGGTCATGATCTCCCAGTGAGTTCGAGCCCCATGTAAGGCTATGGTCTGACAGCTCAGAGCCTGGAGCCTGTTTCAGATTCTGTGTCTCCCTCCCTCTTTGCCCCTCCCCCACTCACGCTCTGTCTGCCTCTCTCTCAAAAAATAAATAAATGTTATTTTTTTAAATGCAATTCACCATAGATGTCTGGGTTTATTTCCATACTCTAATTTATATCCCATTGATCTCTATGTTTATCCTGCCAGTGTCATACAGTCATGATTACTGTTTTTTTTTGCAGTAGACTTAGAAATCAGGGATTCCTAATCTTCCAATTTTATTCTTCTTTCATAATCTTTTGGTTATCCTAAGTGAGTCTTTTGCATTTTCATGTGAATTTTAGGAATCAGAGTGCCAATTTCTGCAAAGAACACATCTAGAATTTTGACAGGAAATGCACCAAATCCATAAATTAATTTGGCAAGTACTGCCTTAATGATATTTTCAGTTTAGAAGTCTTGCACTTCTTTAAGTTATTTCTTAGTATTTTATTCTTTTTGATGTTATAGAAGGAATTATTTACTATTTTATTCATGTTCACATTGTTCATTGGTAGTATTTAGAAATACCATGAATGAATTCTTATAATTTCTTTTATTTTGTTTTCGGCACATTCTTTGGAATTTTCTATATACAAGGTCATGTCATTTGCAAATAAATGTAATTTTACTTCTTCTTTTCCAACCTGTATTCCTTTTATTTTTTGTCTTTTTAAGTGTGTTGGCTAAAATCCCTTCCTTCTTTCCATTTTCTAATAAGCCTTCGAAATATTTTTATGTGTTAGAAACTGAGATAGTTTCAAACCATATGAAAAATAATTTTGATTTCCTTTATGAACTGATAGAGACTGAGCATGAACTTGCATGAGAAATTCTTAGAGGTGGCAGTCTTACAGGGGCCCCCACACTTCTGGGGCAGGGGGGAGAGGTTTACCTCCAGGAACCCAATAAGGTCCTCCTGGTGAAGATTTAGCAAAAATCTCTTACTGGCCCAGGCTCCTGGTTAGGGAGGAAAACAGGTCATAACAACATTCCACTCTTCAGAGTAAACTAATTTGCCAGAGCTTTGTAACACTTGGGGAAAGGACATTTCTAATGCCCTACTCCTTTGATTCTTTTCTAATCTAAAGGTGGGAGAAACCTAAACCACTGGGAAAAAAAAAAAAAAAAGAAAAGAAAAACAAAAGAAAAACAAACAAACAAAAAAAAACAAAAAACCCCAAACACTTGTGGAAGTCACAGCTCAGGGACACAGACCCACTAAGACACTGAGATTTAAACATTCAATCATAGAATGCTCTTCCTCCTTTACACCTTATCATCAACCAGTAGTCCTCAGTTAAACAGCAGTGTATGAAAACTCAAAGATTTTAATATCTGAGGAAGAGTACTTAGGAAAACCCAAAGTCAAAAGGTAAGATGAAAACAAGGACACTAGAGGAATTGCTTTAACTGGACCGGTATCCCAGACTCCTTGCCAGAGTAATGTTAATCCTCACACTAAAGGCCTTTTTACCGCAGTTTCTTTACCTGATACAATATGTCTGACTTAAAATAAAAATTTTAAAAGGTACAAGGCATGTCAAAGGGCAGGAAAGGAACACGTTCTAAAGAAATAAAACAAGTATCTGAACTAGATTGAGTTATGACACTGATTTTTGGAATTAACAGAGAGAAAATTTAAAACAACTATTATTTAATACGTTAAGAACTTTGATAGAAAAGGTAGACAACAGATGAGAACAGATGATAATGTGAGCAGAGAGACCGGAACTCTAATAAAGAAAAAAAGGGAATGTTGGAAATCAAAAACATTGTGACAGGATTGAAAAATCCTTTTTAGTAAACTGTGTCAGTAGACTGGAAACAAGAGGGATCAGTGAGCTTGAATGCATGTCAATCGAAACTTCACGAACTGAAATGCAAAAAGAGAGAGGATTGAAGGAGAGAGAGAGAGGGAAAAACACTAATAACAGGTGTGTGCCAAAGAGACACAGAAGCCAACTGAAAGACCTCCCAATGGCCAAAGCTGGAATACATCAAGCAACAAAAAATTGACCTAGTATTGAATTGTAACCCACGTATAAAATCAATATTCATGAGTCTATATTGACTCACTGACATAAACAAATGATGCAAAAAAAAAAAATGGGGCAAAGAGAGAAATTTTCAGTGCAAAAGAATTCCAAATATTTTTTTCCAGATACTCCATCCTCAAAAGAACTGGAGGGAGACAACAAACTGCCCATCGTCTAAGTGTGAGCTCTGCATAGTGACTTCCTTCCAAAGAGTAAAGAATGTAAAGTGGAATAAAAAGAGTAACTGCATCATGGAGAAACCTGATAAACATAACCTCAGCCAGGTGAACAAAGTCAACATCAACAATGATAACTCATATTAACATGATGTTATGTTATGATATGATGTGATGAAAATGTCATTTTACCTACCTCTCTAAGTCTTTCTCTCAAAAATCATAACCTCGGTCTAACAATGAGAGAAATGTTGGCTAAATCCCAACTGAGGAACATTCTACAAGATATCTAACCAGCACTCCTCAAAACTGCCAAGATTCATCAAAAAGAAGGAAAGTCTGATAAACTCTCACAGCCAAGAGGACCCAAGGGAGACATGATAACTGAACAATGCATTACCCTGGATGGAATCCTGAAATAGAAAAAGTACATTAGGTAGAAACTAAGAAAATGTGAATTAAATATGAACATTAGCTAGTAATAATGTATCAGTATTGGTTTGCTAATTATAATAAATATACTAATGTAAAATCTTCATAAGGGAAACTAGGTGTAAGGTATATGGGAACTCTCTCCAATACAGGCCCTCCTTTCCCCATAACATGGCTATCTTCCTTTGTGGGGGCATAATGTTGCATAAATGAGATGTCACTGCACAAAAACATCATAGGTGTCTCTTACTACAGACACAGAAAAGCAGTTAGGCAATGTTAATAGCACAAGCAGACTGATTTTAACTAATTACGAAGTTGACACATTGTTCTTTTGGATGCTTTGACTAAGTGTTTCTGGTTTTCTAATTGAAGTGATAAAGGGCCATGTGTGCTCATTCCTGAGGTAACACTAGTTTTCACTTTCTTCTAAAGTCATGGCTTTGTAAACGTTTGCTCTTCAGGAGCATCATTTGTGTCTTTTTTGGCTGTTTTTTGTGTGTTTTTACATAACACTATTTCCAAATTTCTGCGATAAGACTAGATGGTGATCTTTTTAGGGTGGCAAAGCAATCTAAAATATTGATGGCTAACATAATATAAGCTAATACCAAATATAATATAAATATGGCCTTACATAATAAATTTCCTCAAATATACAACATTAATTAAAGTAGAATCTTAATATATTTAACAAAGGATATAGCTGGAAGACAGAATGAGATTCAAAATTTACATTTTAACATTATATTATTTATATTTATTAAAATGAAATAAAATACCCATGCACATATCCTGGCATAATAACAATACCTAACTGACTGAAAAATATCCCACCATTGTGGTTTTGCTTTTTTATTTTTTTTTATCTTTAAAGTTTTAAAGTTTATTTATTCATTTTGAGAGAGAGGGAGAGAGAGTGAGCAAGCAGGGGAGGGGCAGAGAGAAAGGAAGAGAGAAAGAATCCCAAGCAGGCTCTTCACTGCCAGCACAGAGTCTGATGCGGGGCTTGAATTCACAAACCGTGAGATTATGACCTGAGCCAAAATCAAGAGTTGGATGCTCAACCGACTGAGTCACTCAGGTGCCATACGGTTTTGTTTTAATGTGCATGGGCACAAAAGAATGGACCATTTTGTTTCCTTTCATTCCCTTAATGAATACATCAGAGCATGGCCTTTGATTTCACACACAGAGTCTATTTCCAGCTCTATCACTCAGTTGCTAGATCACCTCAAAGTCTCTTTGGGTATCTCTTTTACCTTATTGAGTTTCAGTTTCCTCATCTGTAAAATGTGAGTACTAGTAATAAAATAGTAGTAATGATTAATAGATTTGTGGCAAAGGTTTGCAAAATTTGTGTGTAAATTCCACACTACAGCTCTAACCAGGTTTTGTTTGTTTGCTTGTTTGGCTTTGGTTTTATTTCAGGAAGTAGAGAAAGCAAGTAAGAGGAGGGTAGAGGAATAAGAGATTAATCTTGACTTTGAGCCCAAAAGACAATGGCAAATGAACATTGGTACCAACATATCCCTTTGTACATGCAGGTAGATCACCTGAAAACATTCTTCTTAGGTATTATATACTATATACAGAATGGATTTATAGATCTGTCCAATAATCACTGTTCATGTGGAAGCTCCCAAGTACCTAATGCCTGCTAAAAATGATTTGGCTATTTAGATCCTGTCTCTCTGGTGAATTTTGTTTCTGTCCTTTCACAGTTGAAAGCCTTTAAATTTACCTTCTCAGGGCTCTGGAAATGAAGTGATTTGATTACCTTAGTTTAATGGAGCTGAAACAACCAAGAAAGTAAGAGGGTTAATTAATTTGTTTGGAATCCAAGTTTTATTTGTAAATTGAGTATAAAAGAAATAAGAAGCAAAAGCAAAACTGCTTGATCAGCATGGGACAATTTTAAGACCACTAACTAATTAGATTATAAACCTGTTATGGCTTTGCTAGCTTGTAGAACTCTCTAAACCCAGTTGTATAGTAATGAGCCTTAATTGTATGCCTAAATCCACAATTTGTAGTCAGAGATTAACTGGAAATATGTTGTCAGATATGTGTGCATTCTTATCTTTTATTATGGGAGATTTGGCCGTATACTTTTGAATTTATATTTTATATCTTATAGATTTTAAAATCCCTCTCTCAACCTTTATGACTCTTATCTAAATTTTCCAAAGATTCTTATAAGAAGTAATCTCAGTGAGTTGGATACTTAAAATAGAAAAACTTCTGATGGAAAATAAGAAAACTAAGCAAAATGTATTCGATGAACATTTAAGAAATCCATATTGAATTATTTTAATTAAGTTGTCTACTTTATCCTAAAGTTCTAAGTCTCCTCTATCACAGGGTATGGAAATTAGAAAAGTCTACTGATATATCTTAACATCAATAATAGTAGCACAATTAGATAGTAGGTGCATCTTGATGTACTATAAAGTGAATTCTTGACAAAAAAAAAAAAAAAGTTTAATTTGAATCTAACCAGTTGGATCTAACCCAAGTTTACATTAAATAAGAATACTTTAAAATTAGAACACTTTAAAAGACATATGAGAAATCAGACAAATTCAGAAGGCGGGACCTTCTAGAAGATAATCATGTTCTCTTCAATAAGTTAATGTCATGAAAAAAAGTGGCATTGCTTATATCAAAGAGATTTAAGGGACATGATAGTCAAGTGTAATGTGTAGATTTGGGCAGATAGTGGTTTGAACCAACTAACTGAGAAAGTACTTTAGGAAAATCTGGGGGAATAGGAATATATACTGGAAGTTAGATTATATCAGGAATTTTGGGGGGGGTTTTATGGGAAATGTTCTGATTAGGTTACATAGGAGAATGCCTTAGTTTGCTGATATTCATATACTGAAGTATTTGGAGTAGATAACATGAAGTTATTTTAAAATATTATGGCAAATAAGATGAAGTTAATATAATGGAGAAGATATTTAGAAGTAGAATCTAGGACTATTTATCAAATGTAGGAAGAAGAGAAGAGTTCAATGTCATATAAATTTCTGACTTGAAAAATTAGGTAGATAAAGAGACTTTTAATGTTTTTCTAATGTTATAGTTATCTTCTCAGCAGTATCTAATTCATTTTTTTTTCAATTTCACTGAGGTAGAACTGACATCTAATTCATAATTTTGTTTGAATAACTGTATTTTCTGAATTTTCCAAGAAAATTAATGCCATTGTAACAGTAATTTGTTTTATAACTAATTTTCTGAATAATTTTTATTCAAATTGCTATCTATATTGAAAAAGAAAATAAATGTCAGATATTATTTTTCCCTAAATGTAAATCTTTTAAGTCTAGTTAATTTTTCTTCATGAATACTAGTAGATTATATAAATAGCCCCAAATGTCACAAATCATAAAGCCCTCATCAGTTTTCCAAATGTACTAAATCAATGTAGAGCAATCCAGACAACTGAACTACAAAAGCGGAAAGTTGTATAGCCTTGATTTAGTTTTATTTGAATAGTACAGTGTATTGATTGACATTTGAGAAATGTAGCATTCAATAGCTATTCTCCCAAGAAGATAAGAAATATCCTCAAGTTCAATAACACCCATCTGGACCTAACTGGGCTATTGCCTCAAATTTATCCTAAAAAGTTTGCGCTTTGATCTCAGGTTGATTTGATTATGTGAGGAATCCTACATTTTATTAAAGTGCAATGTCATCTTTTAACATTATTACATTTTTTATTGTCTACAGAATTTCATAACACACAAGTAGATATTTAGAGAGAATTTAAAATTTCATAAGTTTTTAGCTATGAGAATATAAAAAATATTCTACATCATCACTTTTCCCATGGCTTTTTTAAAGCCTCTCTGTGTACCTGAGTAGAGGGGATAAAGCCTAGAATTAACTTTTCTTCTTACCACTCACTAGAGACTGGAGCAGCATTCAAGATTCTTTTCTATTCTTTATGTGCTTTTTCAGCCAGTGATGCTGGGCTTTGGGAGGAAAGTATTTTACTGCTCCTCACCACCACCCTGGATCTCCTTCCATTTCTTTGATTGTAAGAACCACAAAAATAACAATGATTTAATGAGTGCTTATTATATGCCAAGTTCTATGTTAAGCATATGGCAAACATTATCTCTCTTAATCTTACAAATACCCTGTGAGGCAGGATATTAGTTTATAGATGAAATTAGTTTGTAGATTACAAAAAACAAACAAACAAACAAACAAACACAACAGATGTTCATTAAGATCATATAACATGACCTAGGTCACACAGCTAGTAACAGAATGCTCCAAAATTCACATTTGCATACTTCTGATCATAAACTACCATGCTGTCCATTATTCTCATATTCCTTGTGTGAGTATTAGTTTTGTTAGCAATGAAGAGGGAAAACAAACAAACAAACAGATTATTTGGAAGGATTTTAGATTTTCCCAGCTTGTAAAGGTTATCATGTCAATATCATAAAGAATGACACAGTATACCTTGAGGGATCCATTTTCATTTATGCAGTTTATTTAGATAGTATAATTTATGAGTCACTAATGGCTAGATACAATTTAACATTGAAAGGAAGAGTAATAAGAGGGAGAATGAGAGAAGGCAATAACAGAGTTTAATCTTTTTGCATGCTACTTTTGTACTAAACTCCATAAAACTTTATAATCAGTTACAGTGTTAGAAAATACTGAATTCATTTAAACACTTTAGATTTTTAAAGCAAGAAAAAATTTTCTCTATATAATTAATGTATAACCAATGTTCTGTCCTATAACTAACAGTTATTTTCCCAAGTGCTATACATGACAGTATTATTTGGGGAAAAAAAATATATGTATATATATGTATACATACATACGTATATATGTATACGTGTCTGTGTGTGTGTGTGTGTGTATATATATGTATATACATATACATATATATATATATAGCAAATAAATACATTCCTTTGAAAATCACTTCCTAAAAAAGATTATTTCCTAAGATGTATTTTCTACTATAAAGCTACTTCAGAAATTTACTCAACTTTGAAATTTGACAGACAAAACTTTTAAAATATACTGATTGTTGAGATGGTACTTTGTAGGAAGACAGCCATATTATTACATTTAAAATTATTGTCTGAATAGATGTAAAATAATACACATTCTGGAACACAGAAGGCTGACATAAAAAAAATAGGTATGCACATTCAGAGTTTGTTGTAATAAATGACAAAATTCCTATCCACTAAAACCATTCATTGAAGAAAAGTATACTGTTTCTAAATAGATATTGATTAAAGTAGGAAGCATAAAACTGACAGGTCTATAAAGGGCAGAAGGAAACTATTATAGAAAACAGATATGACATGAAGATATGATAGACAGATGGGAAGTATAATGAAATATAAATGGAATACAATGGAGCAGAAAAAATGAAATGTTGAAAACATATGTAACGATTAAAAATAGGAAAGCTTGTAATAAAGTAAGGACAAATTCTTTAAAAGAGTGTTTTAAAGGGAGGTGCTGGTGGCTTCTAACCAGATGGGGCAGAGAGAAATCCATCAGAGAGCATATGGGATTAATGAGTCTATTCAAACAGAGTTTAGGATGAGTTAAATCACACATGTTGATTACAATATTTAGGACCATGAACTTCCTCTCTGGTTTGTGACCCCAGAAGCTGTGCCTATATAATGTACACTTACTGTGGTACAAGTAAGCTGTGGTACACTTACTGTGGCTATCAAAAGAATGCCAGCAAGAACACTGTAGACGTATGAAATGTAACCCTTCCTTTGGCCTATGATTCTTAATTATTAAATTTATATTTCTACCTGAAGTAGTACAATTAAAATACCCGTTGTTTGTTACCTTTGTTGTTAATGGTTTTCTTGTTTGGTCACTAAAAATGAACAGTGCTAAATCTTCATAACACTACCTTATATTGAGTTGTTTTTTTATTTTTCTTCTTTCACCAAATCCAAAATATTTCCAATCAAAACAAACAAACAAAACAAAAAACAAGAAACATATTTGCAAGAGCTTCCTGCTTTCTCATGTCTTAATAGCAAGCCAGTATCTGTCAAGTGGTAAACTGTGTGCAAGTTTTCTTGATCCTGTGTGCAAGTTTCCTGCCTTCCAGGGGCCTTTGCTTGCCTGTAGCTGGCTTGCTCACTGGTTTTCAGGCTCTAGGCTTATAGTTAGGACCTAATAGATGTGCTTTGAGTCTCAGTGCTCCTTAGAAATGTGTTCCAGAAAAATGAAAAGGTCCTTCTATACAATCCACAAGTTTACTGAAATTATTTTAACAACAACAACAACAACAAAATTCTTTAAAGTAGTAGTAATTGTATAAATAAAAGATTTTTTTCTCATTAAGTTTTCACTCCCTGGGCAACAGTTATGATTCCATATAAGTCAAGATGACATAATGAAGAAATTTTGTACCATGATATCTGAATGACTTGAATTCAATTCTACATAGACTTGAGTAAATCACTGAGACTTTCTTGCCTTTATTTTCTCTTCTGTAAATGAAGAAAATTGTGGAGATCTCAAACACTATGTGAAAGTTTCCAGTACAAAAGAGAAATTAAAACATTGTCTAGTGGAGACTAAACTAAAAATTTCCATACTGAGACACTTAATCTTCCTTTTTTAAACCGAATTTTCCAAAAAAGTTATAAATTTGTTTCAATTTTTTATTATTATAAAATGACTATGCAGAACTTAAATTAGTAAGTATGGACTTTTATAGATAGAAAAGCACTCTCATGGATGTTGAGGCATAACTAAGGTCACATGAAATGTACTTCAGAATAATATCTCTAATTCCATATGCCAGTTCCTATCACTTCCTTAAGATGATTTTTTAAAAATTTTAGGATGAGGAAATTCAGCTTGCTAAATAAATATCAAATTATGTAAAAATTCTTCTTTAATAATTTGGAGAAATAATAGAATTATTAAATACTTATAATCTCATTATTTATATAGGAATTGTTCACATGTTTTTTAATTTCCAAAACAGAATGAGGTTTCTGAGGAGAGAGCTGCACTACTTGTCCAGCACCAACTTACTGTCAGTTTTAGACATTGTCTTAGTAAAATAAACTTGTTTTAAATAAAGTAAATAAAAGCAGTGTCTCGTTGGCTCAGTCAGTTAACATACAACTCTTGATTTTGGCTCGGGTCATGATCTCATGGTTCATGGGTTCTAGCCCTGCTTTGGGTTCTGTGCTGACAGCATGGAGCCTACTTGGGATTTTCTCTGTCTCTGCCTCTCCCCCACTTGTGCATGTGCTCTCTTTCTCTCTCAAAATAAATAGATAGATAGATAGATAGATAGATAGATAGATAAGGTACATATCAGGGAGCTTTATTATTAAAAACAATGGCAGAATCTTTGGTATGTTTCAGGACCCAGGAGAAACTAGACACT
Source organism: Panthera uncia (assembly GCF_023721935.1). NCBI lineage: Eukaryota > Metazoa > Chordata > Mammalia > Carnivora > Felidae > Panthera > Panthera uncia. The sequence goes on along the minus strand of NC_064811.1, from coordinate 46,490,316 downwards.
GAAGCTAAAACATTTTATGAACCCAAAAGCTGCCCATGTCATCTATCATTTTCTCCAAACTAGTGTGGTTTCTTATCTCTTCACTTCCTTCACGCTTACTTAAAATATTGGCTGGCACACAGTAAGCACAATATACCTGTTCGCTAAAATAAAAATAAATACTTCTTACATATGTTCCTTCTTCTTTTAGCTCATCAAGATTCACAGAATCTGCATTTCATTTTGAGAGATCAAATGACAGTAACCTGACTGATGTCTCTGAATCCAAATACCCAAGAGAAAGAATCTGATTGGCCCCACTTGAGTCATGTGTCCACTCCTGGTTAAATACACCGTGCTTAGCCAGCAGGATCCAGAAATACACACATAGACACACAAAGCAATGAGAAAGGATGGGCTCAGGGCTGGAACTTCAAGAGATGTTTACTGTAGAATGTAGTGAGCCATTAGGTCTATGTACTCTATCAGTACCCATGTGCCATGCAAAAGTAGAAAATATTCAATGGAAAGAAAAAGGAAAAATTCACCGGGTATCCCCTTTTTGTGTGTGTAAATTGTATAATTCAAGGAAATCTCTTAGGTAAATTGTATCCATCATATTGAGCACAGAGAGCTATCACAAACTGTCAACAGCAGTAAATAGAAAACAGAGCCCCTGAAAATCTATTGCTCACTTCAGTTACATCAACTTCTGCTCAGTGTGTAGTTAATATCAATGTTTAGCTTGTACATTCATAACACTAATTTGTGTGTGGTTTGTGGGTGTGAAGGTCTATGTGTCTCTCTCTGTGTGTGACTCCCAGCCCTTTTTAATACCAATTAACATCTTTTTTTTTTTTTTTTTTTTTTTTTTGGTCTTTTTTTTTTTCTTTTTTAGTTTTTTTTTTCTTTTTTTTTTTTTTTTTTTTTTTTTTTTTAGGGGGAGGGAGTTGTTTTCTGTTTTTTAGCCAGAAACAGTTCTTCAGTATCCATTCCCTTCCTTCACATTCTTTTTTTCACAGCCAGATAAGTAATTAGACCTCAGGGTGTGACAAAGAAGTCATTTCCTTTTTGTGGGAGGGATCTTTTCTGGTCCCATAAGTCTATCTTGGGTGTTGCAGTGTTCACTACATTGAAAGGAAATTTTGTTTGTTGTTTACAGCTTCATTATATCTTTTACAGTGTTGTGACTTTAGTACCTGTCTGAGAGCCTAGCACATTGCATGACTCTGAAAATATCTGTTGAATACACGAATAAACAAATCTGGAGAAAATATTTCAATCATATTAATTACAATGAAATCCAGGGAAAATAACAGTTCATATCACTGCACCTAGCGCTTCCTATAGATTTAAGTAATTATATAAAAATAATGTTTATCGATATTGTCATGGCAATCATTGGGTCACTGAGGTATTTTCATGTGCTAGACAGAATATGCTAAAACTCTTTATTCATTCTTATTTACTTATTCACTTGGATTTTTTTAAATAACATTAGCCCTCTCTCATTTTCTCCAGAGATAAGGCCAAGAGGTAGAGTTTTTTTTTTTGTTTTGTTTTTCAGTGATGCTTTTTAAAAAATATATGAAATTTATTGTCATATTGGTTTCCATACAACACCCAGTGCTCATCCCAACAGGTGCCCTCCTCAATACCCATCACCCGCCCTCCCCTCCCTCCCACCCCCCATCAGCCCTCAGTTTGTTCTCAGTTTTTAAGACACTAAGTGAAATAAGCCAAGAGGTAGAGTTAAAAATGGATTTGGATAGCAGTCATTCCTTGCATTCAAAATCTCTATCCTCATCAGTAACTAAGACTTTGTTACCAATCAGGCTCATTTTGCTTATTTGATTGAATTATTTGTCAGGAGACTCTTTGGAGTCTCTTTCTCAGGAGTCCCTTTGGAAAATATACATTTGCCCAACAATTCCTTGGATTTTGAGATATTTCTGAACACCAGCAATGAAAACACATTGAATACCTACCTTCACTTATGTATGTGTGTGTTTGCTTGCTTGAGGTTTCTTCTTTTCTCTTAGGTCTCATGAGTCTCAAACAGATAACATTTGGTCAGTCATAGACCAAAATATGTCCACCATGTAAAAACCCAGAAATAAATAGGAATTCTGGAACATTATTAAATTTTAATCTCCTATTCGGCTATGATACCTCAATTAATCCTGGATCAGGGTTGTAAATGTATGATATGAGGGCCAGTTCACAAATTTAAAGAAAACAAACAAAAAGAACAAAACAAAAGAAGAGAAAAAAAGAAAGTATGGAAGGAAGGAAGGAAGGAAGGGCAGAAGGGAGAGGGTAGGAAGGAAGGAGAAGGAATGCAAGCAAACAAACAAGCAAACAATAACAGAAAATTGCCCATTCTAACTATTAACTTCTTAGAAGCAAGTATAATATTGTATTCTTCTTATAGCTTACACTGGAAAAACTATTGCAGTATGCGGGGCATATCAGCTAGGGCTCAACAAGTTTTCAATCACAACTGTAGGAAGTCAATAGGCTTGCACATTTTTTCACTCAGTAAACATTTATAGAAGACTTCCTTATGTTTAGGCTCCTGGCATATCTTCTGAGGGAGTAGGAGCTTACAGAAAAGAGCCAGTGTTCATCTAAATGGATCTAGGCAATATACAACATTAAATTTCTTAGAAATTGATTCCAATAAAAATAAATGATTAAGATATCTTTAATACAGAAATCATTAGGTAAGGTATCTGTAAAACAGTCCCTCATTCTTGGCGAGATATACCATACTGATTCTAAATTCTTAAGGTCATGATTAAACACATTTAAAGTAAAAAAAAAAAAAAAAACAAAAAAAAAACGAGAGAGAGAGAGAGAGAGACAAAACCCCCAAATCTAACTTAGTGAAGGATTAAACTGATTAGTTAAAAGCAGAATTACTTTTAAAAATCAAAATAATATGGGGCTCCTGGGTGGCTCAGTCAGTTAAATATCCAACTTCAGCTCAGGTCACGATCTCGTGGTTCCAGAGTTCAAGCCCCGTGTTGGGCTCTGTGCTGACAGCTCAGAGCCTGGAGCCTGCTTCAGATCCTGTGTCTCCCTCTCTCTCTCCCCTCCTCCACTGTTTGTGCTCTTCTGTCTCTCAAAAAATGAATAAACGTTTAAAAAAATCAAAATAATATACCTCAGATATTACACTACATATTCTTAGAAATCAATGGGCAGCACGATAAAGTTTTTTCTATACCACTGGTTTTCTAACCTGATTCTTAGTTAGAATCCCCTATGGATCTTAGTTAGAATCCCTCCTGGTTAAAAGAGACATCTGGAGGGGTGCCTGGGTGGCTCAGTCGGTTAAGCGTCCAACTTTGGCTCAGGTCATGATCTCACGGTTCCTGAGTTCAAGCCCCATGTCGGGCTCTGTGCTGACAGCTCAGAGCCTGGAGCCTGCTTCGGATTCTGTGTCTCCCTCTCTCTCTGCCCCTCCCCTGCTCATGCTCTGTCTCTCTCTGTCTCAAAAATAAATAAAACATTAAAAAAAAGAGAGAGAGAGAGATCTGGAGATCCTGATATAGAAGGCTGGGGATGGTTCTGGTAAATATTGTAAAAAAAAAAAGAAAAGAAAAATGTTTCCCAAATAATTCTCATAATCAGTCAGATTTAGGACCCAGTGCTCAATTACTTTCTGTAACATATTAGCAGCAAAAGATACAAAATAAATTGCCAAGCTTTAATCAGTTCCTTTGTCCTGTCATCAATCAGCAAAATCCTTAAAATATCTTTTTTACTTCAAATATTTCAATCAAAACACACTGTCCTTCAAATTTTCAATATCCCTTAATCCTCATGGAAAAATAAATAAATAAATTGAGCCTGGGAAAGGAAACATAAGATAGGTGTGCCTTTGACTCCTTCTTGCCTGACTTCTTGCCTGCAAGGTCAAAAATTTTGAATGCACAAGTCTGAACATGTGAACAGTTTGATTTCTGTATAATGTAGACTGGGACGCTGTTAGGGGGATTGCATTCTATTGTACCTGTGGTTTCCTTTTGTCCTATTATCCATGAAGCCACTCACACCTACAGCTAGACTTAGAACACCAAGATATCCCCAGAGCTCAAGCAGTTCTTTGAACTGCGGTCTGTTACTGTCTGGAAAACTGAGGTGCCCACTATCCCCACACACTGGTGGCTATTCACTATGAAATGCTCACAATAGAGAGGTTAAGGGGTGGCCTAAAGACACTGTAACCCCAAGAACAATTTTGAAATGTGAATTAGATATATTTCGTGTATTAACCTCATGAATGAAGAACCTATCCATCATTCTAGACATGATGTTGTGGTTTTTTTGTTGTTGTTGTTTTTTGGGGCAGAGAGGCTGGTGCAATCAGCACAAGATTATCCTAAAATTCCCATTTTATTGCCAGTACTTTGTGTCTTGGGAAACCCCCAAATCATTTTCATACAATATTATCCTATTTTCATCACTACAAGAGAAAGGCAGTGTGCAAGGGAGAGATACATAAGTAGCTGGAGGTTTAGTCATTAACATGTACTCAAATAAATTGTTGACCCTCACAAACAATTTTTCTGACTTTCACAAAAATTAACTATAAATGTAAAATCTACTAGAATAAAACTATTTAAATAAAATATTCAAATTCTAATATTAGGGTATAATATGAAAAAATCATGAGGGCCATGATAGTAAATTTTTGTACTGATTTAGTACCAATGTTTAATTTGAGATTTACAAATTATTCACATGTTTGTATGTTTACTGAATTAAGTTTTTGTTTTTCTTATGCCATTAGAACATGAAAGCATTTAAAATAGCTTATCACTTTTTCCCTATCCAACTTAATTGTGAAACTGAATAGATGGAAAACAAATATATATCACATTTTCCCCTAAATATAATTCTTCTGCACTTTATATCAGTGTTCAGTATGAAATATAATTGACAGGTAAGTAATTAAATTTCAATTCTTATACATTATTTTATTTTCTGCTTAACTTATGTGTTTCTTTTGTATATATATGCTTATGTATAATACTTTTCAAAATTGTGAATTCCACTTCACTACAACTTTCTTTCAAAATATTAATGTCTGTATATCCAGCATTCCCTACAGACTCAGTCTTGTTCCCTGTGTGAGCATCAAACGTGCCTGGAACATAAGAAGCACTTAACAAATCATTGTGGTATAAATAAACCGATTTAACCAAGATCCCATATTTTCAAATTTTGGCTGTTTTCAATTCCATAATATTAAAAACTGTCATGTGATGACTACAGCTTATTCATGGAACACAGACATGATTACTTTCTTACTATTAATTCCTAGCTGCAGGATAACCCATAGAGTACATCTTACTGCTTTTAATATTTACATTTGAGCTGTAGTCACCATTGAGATATAAAAAAGACAATCTACATGAAAATAGCATTTTGAGAGAAGCTGGTTTCAAACTGAGAGCTGAGACTACCGTATGTCTTTTGTATTTCTAATCTGATTTACTGGTTTCACTTAATCCATGGTCCTTTCAAACTGGGGCATGCAGAGATGAAGAAATGAAAAGGTCCCTGCACCGCATGTTTAGATATTGAGCAGAGGCTGGTACTGAGTAGCTTTGCCAATTAACACCTGGGCCAGCAGTTCGGAGGAGACACGGGGCACTATTGAACCTTTCAGGCATCCAGTGTTTGGAAAGTTAAAAAAGATTAAACATTTCATTCTCAAAATTATATTGAGTTTCAAACAAATTGAAGACACTGCAAGGGGTATCATGTTCTGCATCCTTCAGAGATCCACAGTCTAGTATTTGTTTATTTCTTCCTACCCCTTAGATGAACGCTTTGATGTATTATATGAGAGCTCTAATTTTGGACGGGAACTGGAGTTCAAGTTACACCACTTAGTGGAGCAACAGGGTCTCAGCTGAAGTGGTGAGAACACTCATTGTCTATCAGTTACCTGGAAAAGCAGGGCTTTTCTGGTTGGCCTGCCTTCAGGTAATCTCACTTTTTAGATCTTTGTCACAAAAGCATCAGAGAAGAAGAGAGCAAAGCGATGGGGCAGAAATGAGGCAAAAGCGACTTTAAATGATACCTACAAAGCAGTGCAAGCTCTTTGAGGCACCAACAAACTTACCGTATCCCAATGAGGAAAGGAACAGGGACTTTCGGCCCTGAGAGCAAGCTCTCTGTGGTAGTGCAATACACTTGTTCCTTTTAAGCTAGTCTGTATTTATATTCTCATTTTCTCTTTGACTCCTTCTCTGTTCTTTCTTAATATTTATTGAAGTACATATTTGTTTGTTTATATTCATAGGCTGCATGTGCTGAGCTAAAATTGAATAAAGGGTAGTATTAAGGTACAAATGTATACCGAAACTACACAGTGAAAAGTCATGAGCTGTTGGGGTACCTTCATATTGGATTTCCAGGTATCAAAATGTGAGAACCCCAAGAAGAGACAGTTCACACTGGGAAATACTGGATTGATTAGTGAGGTGTCCCTTCCCACCTACAGATTCATCTTTTAAATTTAAAGAACAGAAAAGATAAGTCTTATTATAAAAGCTGAGGCAAACAGACATATACATATAGACATATATAGAGACAGTACAAGGAAATTTTTGGTATTTGCTATCCTGAATTACATTTTGGTAACATGTACTTACAACTTCTTAATCGAATGACATCCGGTAGATCTGACACGTTTCATTCTATTTTTCTGGAAAAATGACCAAAAGGGAATTTTTTTTTCATTCTCTAATAAAGAATAAACTGGGGGGCGGGGGCGGGAAACGCCTGGGTAGCTCAATTGGTTAAGCTTCCGACTCTTGGTTTTAGTTCAGGCCATGATCTCACATGTGGGTTCGAGCCCCACATCAGGCTCTGTGCTACCAGAGTGGAACCTGCTTAAGATTCTCTTTCTTCCCCTCTCTTTCTCTGTCCCTCCCCCCTTGCTCTCTCCCTCTCTCTCAAAATAAATAAATCACTTCAAAAAGTAAACTAGGATAAGTTACACATTAATTATGAGGGTGGTATTTTCAAGATATGTCCCACAGAGCAACATTGAGACAGTAGATTTAGCTCCTGAGAAGCTAGAATTGCATAGATTATCCCTTGGTCCACACTATTTATTGATTTTGCAGGTGAGGGAAGGAGAGCAGCAAAACACAGACAGGGGTGAGGTTGGGTACACTTCACCTGGGAATAAAAAGGGAGTTGATGGCAAAGAGTTTGATTTTTAAAGATAAATGGTTGTGTGAAGTCTGAGTTCTCTAAGAGACACCGAGCTGAGAACAAAGCTGAAAAGGTTTCATAGGGTGACTGCGTGAAAGAATATGAGAAATCTGAGAGAAACCAGACCACAATGCAAGTCTGACCCAAGGGAAGAAGAGAGGGAGAGATGTTGCTAGAAGTGTGGTAGACTGCCATATAGTCTAAGGAAGGTTTGACAAGGTCTTCAGAAGCCTTCAAACCAAAATTTTTTCCAAAAGGGTCCTGTGTCAAAGCATAAGAGAGTCTTAAAAAACTGAGAACAAACTGAGGGTTGATGGGGGGTGGGAGGGAGGGGAGGATGGGTGATGGGTATTGAGGAGGGCACCTGTTGGGATGAGCACTGGGTGTTGTATGGAAACCAATTTGACAATAAATTTCATATACTGAAAAAAAAAGGGTCCTGTGTCTCCCAGAAACCTGCTGCCTTAGTGTCCTGCTCACGTCCAGCTTTTGGCTGGGAGCAGCCTGCAGGAAGCATGCTTTCAGTGCTAACATGTCTGCGGATTTCCGAATACAGCAGCTGGGTCCTTGGTCCACACCACAACCTGTAGCCAGAGCTCTGTGAGATGCAATAAAAAGGAGGAGAGGAAGATCACCTAAGAATTTTCATTAAGTAATTTACCAAATGCCTTTCATGAGGGCTTCATATGAATTATTACATTTAATGGTTACAATAATCAATCGAGATCAGTACTTGTAAGTCACAATTTTAAAAATGAGGAATCAGACGTATGGAGAGGTCAAATAATTGGCCTAAGGCCACAAGCTAGTTAATGGAGAATAAGCAGGAGTGAAGGAAGGTCTAACTCCCATACCCAAGCTTTTAGGTTCTGAAGGGGAGCGTGGGTGGCTCAGTCAGTTAAGCATCCGACTCCAGGTGGTGAGTTTGAGCCCTGTGTTGGTCTCTGTGCTAACACCTCAGAGCCTGGAGCCTACTTGGGATTGTGTCTCCCTCTTCCTCTGCCCCTTCCCTGCTCACACTCTGTCTCTGTCTCTCTCAAAAATAAATAAACAAAAAAAGTGATAACTTCCGGAGTTAAGTGGTTGAAAGACAAGGAGAAAAACAAACAAATGAACAAGAAGGTATAGGGAGAAAAAAGAACTATAAGAAAGAAGTTCATGTTCATCTTTCTAAACACTAAATCCTTTAGCTAGCTTAGGTGAAGAAAAATGAGTGAAAAGAAGAAAGATTCCAATTTCGTTTTTCGCTCAAACTGAAATTGTGAGACCATTTCTGAAACGTCTGAAGAATTAAAATGTGTCTGGATGATGCCATCAATAGTTTTCTGAGGTCCTTCCCTATTTTCAGTATCAGTATCTGTCCAAAAGGAGAACAAAACAAAGCAACACAAAACCTCTGAAAATATTTTAAACACTTTGAAAGACTGCTAAAGTATTAGCCTATTCAAGGTTTCAAGGTGTCATTTTGTCTGAGGCAGACCTCCCATGGAGGGATGAGAAACAAAAATACATACTCCAAACACATTTTTAGATGTAGAGCCATCCTTTCTAATATATAGCTGAATGGGTGATTTTTAAATGGGTTATAATAAAATAATACTTACGAACTTTCATATTATCTTTGTAAAAGTAGTACTTATATAAGACAGTCTCTTAACTTTCACAAACCTCTGTTTTGTTTTATTTGATGAATTTAAAACTGTCAGAAATAAAGATGAACACTTTTTTATGATACAAGGTAGTAAAATTTACCTATCCTTTGCTAGACATTGAATATCTGATTGAGTTGTAAATAATTGTAGATAGATAGGATCATATTAAATGTAATCTTTTAAAAAGCAGTTTTGAATTATCTGAGCTAGAGAAAAGAATAGATATGCAAGCAATTAAAATGACTTACAAGGCAGAAGAACAATGGCTAAATCTTAGAAAAACTAAGAACCAGGAAGAAGCCCTGTACACTGTAATGATTCAAGTGCACAACCTGACACCTGCTTGCCTGGGTTTAAATTCTGATGCTTAACAGCTACATGCTTTTGGACAATGTGCTTCAATCATCTCTACCTCATTTTAATCAACTGTAAAATAGAAACGACACTTCATGAGATTTCTGAGGCAATTAAGGTAGGATATAGTATTATTCCATCATGAAGAATATTTAGAAATAATTATTAGCAATGTAGTTTTAACAAAAAAAAGGAGAAAGGGTTAATGTTGAATTCTAAATAGTAGTCAAAAGGATGGCCGATGGCTAAAAAAGTCAAACTAACAATACTTTGTTGAAGATTTGTTCATATTTTTGAAGAGTGATAATAGTAATAATAACATATTAAACTGATAGCAGTAAGATAGGTTTCTAAATCTTTTCTCTAACTTGGATATTTAACAGTTCTTTCTATACATTTTGGTGTGTTTTTCATACCAAGATGTGTCTTTTCCTAGTTCTCAAAAAATGTATTTTAAAAAAGAAAAAGACAAACCCTATACCCACTGTTCAAAAAGGGTCAGGTATATCTTATTCACAGAATATTCAGTTTGGGGTTTTAAGAGGGCAGTTTACCCATCAGTGTAATGAGTAAAGCCAAAAGCTAATTATTCTTGAATATAACGGATGTCTTCAAGACTTCATCAGTGTCCTCCAGAAAAAGACCACCAGATATACACCAGTAGTCCAACAATGTTGGGTTTATTACTTGTTTCAATGAAAGAAATAATACACTATGGAGAACAATGGATCATCTCAACATGAGGAGGTTACAAAACATTGCTATTTCAGTATGATGATAGGTGATTATGACAGGTGATTCAAGTATATGGTCTTTACTCTGATCAGGTGCTGTCAGGAAGCAGAAACAATTCCATGATTTGATATCTTAATACATATTTTCTGTAAGACAGGAGAAATGAAAAGAAGTTACATTTCCAATTAGTAAAGAAGCAGCAGTCACTCCTGTTCCCTGGGGTTGGTGAGGAGAGGTTTGGTATTTTCGCGGGTTATACTGTGAACTTGTGTTTGTTTGTACTTGGACAAGATCACAGCGTGGCCTTGTTTTTTGATTAATTTCAGCACAGACACAAAGTGTCCTTTTTGATTTTCTTGCTCTCTGAGATTATTTATGTTCTAAAGGAGAACACCTCGGCCTAGCTGTAAACATCTGGCCAACTCCTAACAAAACCAAGGACTAGATATAAGTGTTAGGTCATCTTCTGGTGGCAGGAGAAGCTTTTTTCTTTCTCAAATCCAAACAGAAAAATCACAATAGCATATATCTAAGTAGTCCGTGTATATTAGCTGCTTATTATGTGTAACAAATAACCCTGGAAGTTAGCAGCTTAGAACAATGAATATTGGTTATCTCAGAGTTTGTGTGGGTTACGAATTTGGGAGTGGGATAGGTGGGTGACTAGGGCTCAGTTACCCTGTAACTGTATGATGTTACAGTGAAGATGTGGGTTGGGGCTACAGTCATGAGAAGGCTTGACTGGGATTAAGGGATTAGTTTCCAGAATGATTCACACACATGGCAGTTGACAGAGTTTCTCAGTTTCCCACCCAATGCGCTTATCCATTGGATTGCTTGAATGTCCTTACAACATGACAGTTTGCTTGCCCCAGAGAAAGTGATCTCAAAAATCAGGATGAAGTCTACAGCATCTTCTATGACCCACTGTTAGAAGTCACAGTCATGATTTTTGTAATATCTTACTGGTTATTGATATGGACTGAATGTTGATGTCTGCAAAATTCATATATTGAAGTCCTAATCCCCAGTGTGATGGCATTGGAAGGTGGGACCCCTGGGAGGGAATTAGGTTTAGCTCAGGACATGAGGTGGAGCCCTCTTAATGGGATTGGCACCCTTATAAAAAGAGGAAGAAACCAGAGCCCTCTCTCTCTGCCCTGTGAGGAGACAGTAAGAAGACTGCCATCTGCAAACTAGGACAAACTCTCACCAGACACCAAATCTGCCAACACCTCTCAGCCTCCAGAACTGTGAGAAACAAATGTTTGCTGTTTGAGCTACCCAGGTTGTAGGTTTTTGCTAAAGCATCCTGAACTAAGACAGTGATCCCAGTCACCTCAATTCATTGTGAGAGGGAGCTATTTAAGCACATGAATACGAAGATTCAAGGAGCGTTGATGGCTATCCTAGAGGCTGGTTACTACACATGTCCCAGAGTAAACAGTACAGGAAGTTTGTACTATATGGTTTGTGGCATACAGCAATAGGTATTTTCCCTTAACAAAATGACTGAGTAGAAATCACAAACCAAGTGGCATCTCACAAAGCACAGAAACATATAAACAAGTAATACCAAGAGAACATATCTACAGTAATAGGAAGCCCCTATCTTTTTTAATATGAAATTTATTGTCAAATTGCTTTCCATACAACATCCAGTGCTCATCCCAACAGGTGCCCTCCTCGAGGAAGCCCCTATTTTAAGTAGCCTTGAGGATTCATAATGTATAGGATGATGATGTTTTCCATGTGCTAAAATGAGAACTCGGGCAGACAATAAAGGAGACTATCTGGGGATATTACCTTTACTACTGAATTTATTATGTCAATAATGAGCAAACCCAAACAACTTAATATGAAAATTAAAAAGCTTCCAAAGAACCTATCTGACTGACTTAGAAAGATACAAGGTATTCTGATGGCATTTACCATTCTGTCATCTGTGCCAAAGGCTTATATTAGTAGCATGAGAATTCAGCATTAAATTCTAATAAAGGAATCCTGGACCACCCAAACTGAAATAAATTTTCTTCCTGTCCCTTCCAAAAGCTGAAGATGTAAGAATGTTGAAGTTAAGCTACCCAAGAGCAAAGAGACATGTTAAAAGGAGAACATAGTTGAAACAAGAGCTTATCTCAAGGGCAGTGAGAAATCTTATTATTCAGTAAATTGGGGGAAGTTACAACACATTCACTTTCCTAGTAAACATATTAATGCCACAGGATTGTATTGTTCAAGCTTGAGGGATAGGAAAACCACACTTCAATGGGAAAAATTATTTTCATGAATTCCTGAGTGCTGATTTAGATTCTGTTTAATCGCCTTTGGGGCGCCTGGGTGGCTCAGTCGGTTAAGCGGCTGACTTCGGCTCGGGTCATAATCTCGTGGTCCGTGAGTTCGAGCCCCGCATCGGGCTCTGTGCTGACAGCTCAGAGCCTGGAGCCTGTTTCAGATTCTGTGTCTCCCTCTCTCTCTGACCCTCCCCCGTTCGTGCTCTGTCTCTCTCTGTCTCAAAAATAAATAAAAACGTTAAAAAAAATTTTTTTTAATCGTCTTTAAATATGTAAAACGACAAAATTAGGTGTAAACTCATAGCTCCTGTAAAAGAGTCAAAATAAAACATGTTTTAAAATGGAACATGATAAAGTGCTTAATATTTAAATTAAGAGAAGATGGTGTTCAGAAAGGGAATCACTTACAAAATAAATATGATACGGCATGCCATAGGACTGGTTTCATTAAATGTAGCACATCTCTAGAACTGCATGCCTTGGGATAACTCAAATCCTCCATTACTTCCTGTATGCAGAGTATACATGTATCACAAAAAATTGAGTCTTTCTCTGTCTTTTGACAATAGCTTATTGGAGGTAAACTATTATCATTGCCAAAATAATTATAAACAGAGATACAGAGAATATACTGTGATGACATGATTTTAGTTAATTATAAAATGCTGATGCAGACATTATAACACACACACACACACACACACATACACACATGCACATATCCAGCATGTAATGGATATGCGTGATATTGTGTGTATATATTTAGATTAGCGTTAAAATACACAAATCTGGAAAATAAACAGATAAACCCTGATGATCCCTACGTATGTCTTTCAGAGGAAAAGCAGGGGTAAAACTTTTCCCTTTGAATTGAAGTGAAGGGGGGAGGAGGTGAAAGACTTAAAATTTCACTGAGGGAATAGTTATTATTAAGAAAATGTTAGGGTGAGAATTAAGATGAAATATATACTTACAGAGGTATTATACACAAAAGCTATAGCACCCGTGTCAGGTAAGTATCAACAACTGGAGTCCAGTAGCAGAGTGTAGTTTTATACATATCTATATTTCTTATATGTTAAGTGTATTGGTTGGGGACAGATATTCTGCAAAATCCATATATATTATGATCCGTTAAGAAACTTCAGTGGAGAGTAAAGGGTAGAATCTGCAAACAGGGATTGCTTAAAAACTCACTAGAGTTATATTCCAAAGAAAACCAATTCCATTTAACAGTGCCAGATACTGTATATACAGAATACCATTACATGTGTTGTTCGTGAAGCTGTTAAGTTCTAGAATTCTAGAATGTATTTTGGTGCTTTGTTTCCTTTTTAAATTTAAACAAAAAAAAAAATGACAACCTCCACGCTTCCTTTTTTATTTGTAACATCCTGCTAACAAAGCATTTCCCACTAGTCCAAATGACAAGGTAGTTACAACTGAGAAGAGTTCACAGGCTAGAGCACCTGTCAGAATTATATCAAACCAGCATCCAGCTCATTTACAATGGACAAAAAAAAAACCAGGAAAATCAAGAGCGAGTCTTTTCCTCTTACTTTCTGAAGGTTATGTCTTTTGAACCAGAGGGAGTACACACTTTTAAAACTTTGCTGGCAGTCACAACAGCCAGCTTTATATAGGAGATTCTCTAATATTTGTAACTCAGGAAAGTGGGAAGAACTATTTCTGATATAAGAATGCTGCCATAGTTGTGCCCTCCTGTATAGAAGCTGGCTTTAGTACAGCAATTTCCTCTGCCCAGTACTGTAAAAGGAGCTTTGGTTTAATGTGAAATACGCTGTTTACTTATAAGTTTTCTGGCTTTGAAAGCCTAAAGTGCAATCAATCATCTAAAGGGAAGAACTTAAAAGATGGGCAAGTGTAAGTAGATGCCATTATTTTCATTGGCAAGCAGATGTCAATTTTTTTTTCCTTGTATTTGAGTTGAAATATCCCTATTGTTGAGTAAAGTTGTGATTTAAGCATTCACTCTTTTAGCCTTATCTTTTAGAGAGATGAATTCTTGTACACTATGTATTTTGTGACAATGAACAAAGCAAGTGATTCAAAGAGGTGAATTTTTGTGTATTCATTAACTTAATTTTCATGGTTCACTTTTTAAGGATTTGGGGAAAAATCTTTTTTTTTAAGATTTAAATCTTTTTTTAATGTTCATTATTTATTTTTGAGAGACAGAGTGCGAGTAGGGGAGGGGCAGAGAGAGAGGGAGACACAGAATCTGAAGCAGGCTCCAGGCTCTGAGCTGTCAGACCAGAGCCTTATGCAGGCTCGAAACCACGAACTGTGAGATCATGACCTGAACTGAAGTCGGACGCTTAGCCATTCAGGAATTGGGGAAAAACTCTTTTAAACTGCATACACATATAGAAGCTTGAAGAAAAACTATTTTAGCTATTTAAGCATATTATAAACAGTAATAAAATTATTAAAATGGATATATACATTCATTTGTGAGATTCCTTACTTCTATGTCCATTTCACTTCAAAGATAAATCTAATAGTTTTCTATAGACACATAATGTGCACATAACACAGATTTAAAACTAAATTTAAATATTCAATTCACTGGCGTGCCTCAGTGGTTCAGTCGGCTGAGTGTCCGATGTCGGCTCAGGTCATGATGTCATGATTCATTAAGTTTGAGCCCCACGTCAGGCTCTGTGCTGACAGCTCAAAGCCTGGAACCTGCTTCAGACTCTGTGTCTCCCTCTGTCTCTGCCCCTCCCCTGCTCATGCTCTCTCTCTCAAAACATTTAAAAAAAAAATTCAATTCACTGTAAATTCACATCACCAGTCCTGGTTTATAAAATCATTTTTATACCCTTATTAGCCAAATAAAATTTCATTGTAAATCAAGGAGTTGGTTAAAAAAAGACACATTCAAATCTCAGAAATTCTCTTCAATTGTTATTAAACTGATAATAAATATAATAATGGTTCTTTGTCTTCTATGTTTCTTAGATTATGCTTAATTCTAAGTCTTCTGATACTTCAGAGTATACACCTTTTTAGGGAGTGTCTAAAATTATCAGAAGGTCTGAATTAAACATTATACATACTTTTCCATGAATTATACTATTGCTATTTATTGAATCAACACAATTACCTTATAATTATATTTGGAACTAAAAAGTACAATTGCACCTCATTTATACAAAGTTACTTGGAAAGATTTTATAGAACTAAAATCTTACATTCTTAAGCAGCAAAACTTGTTAAAACGTTGATTACTTTCATAAAAAATGCATAAATGCAAAAACTTCTGTATTATCTTAATTCAAGTAAAATAAATTCCAAACAACACTTTCTGAGATTACTTTCTGAGAATAGCAGGTTGCTAAACCACATGCCATCACCAAGGCATGCTGTTTTTGAGAAGGCCTGTAACTTTCCTGGGTCTTAGTTGCCTCATATGTAAATTATAACAGCTTCTATAAACAATTTTTGTATCTCTAAAACTATATATGATTTCAGTGACACCCCCTCCCAAAGTCTTGGGAAACTCCATTCTCACTCTCTCTCTCTCTTTTTAATGTTTATTTATTTTTGAAAGAGAGAAAGAGAGACAGAGAATCTGAAGCAGACTCTGCACTGAGAGCAGAAAAAACCGACACAGGGATCGGAGTTACAAACCTGCGAGATCATGACCTGAGCCGAAGTGGGATGCTTAACTGACTGAGCCACTCAGACACCCGGGAAACTCCATTGTTGTAAAAGAAGCAAAGCACTATATTTCCTTGATGGAAATATTCCAGAATAGTGATAACATTTACTGAAATCTTAGTTTGCCAGGCAATGTTTTAAGTCATTTACATGTATTAATTTGATTAATCCACATAGCAACTCCATGAAGTAAGTGCTATTGTTACCCCCAGTTTACAACTGAGGAAACTGAGATCTAGAGAGTATAGGAAGCATGCCTGAGTTCATACAACTAGTAAAGGGAGTAGCAATCTGACTCCAGAGCCACTTTATATGACTTCACTGGAAAAAAAAATGACATGTTTTAGTTATATGTGTTAATTTCACACTATTTCAATTCAACAAACGTGAACTGATTTCCAGTTATTCAGAGGTGCGATGGGAGACATAATGACAAAAAGCCATCTTTAAACTTGAGAATATCACAGCAGTTGAGTTATGCAAATGCTTAAATGTGACAAGAGATCTGTACCAGGAGGTACAAGAACTTCCATCCCTGGTCCTTTGACTTACTAGCCAGGCAATGTTAGGGAACTCAGCTACCTTAACTACCTTCTCAACTACCTTAACTACCTTTTTTTTTTTTTTGCACTGTTTTCTCAATGTGCACTATGTCTAAAAACACATGCCCTTTTATTTCTACAAATATGCTTTTTTTTTTAAGTATATTTATTTTGAAATAGTGAGAAAGTGCAATCAGGTCTCACTCACAAACTGTGAGATCATGAGCTGAGCCAAAGTCAGATGCTTAACCAACTGAGCCACACGGGCACCCCATACAGATATGCTTTTTTTTTCAAGATTAAAGGAGGGGGCACCTGAGTGAGTCAGTCAGTTAAGCTTCCTACTTTGGTTCAGGTCATGATCTAGTCATCTGTGACTTCAGACCCTGCATTGGGCTCTGTGCTGACAGCTCAGAGCATGGATCCTGCTTCAGATTCTGTGTCTCCCTCTCTCTTTGCTCCTCCCTTGCTTGTGCTCTGCCTCCCTCTCTCTCAAAAATAAGTAAACATTAAAAAATAATAATAAAGATTAAAGGAAATGATGTACTTTGCAGAGTAAAAGGTAAATGTTAGTTATCTTGCTATTAATAACAGTTATTTAATTACTAATTAACAAAAGAGACATAATGTAGCATACGACTTAAATTGGGAAGTTCAGATATGCTTTCAATCAAGATAGCAGAAGTCTTCCCCCACAGCATTTAAAATGAAGTCTTTGAACTCTCTGGGACTTTCACATGGTAAAAGCAATTAAACTTATTAATTTATAAAGTATTTTGTGCTTCTTGGATGAAACTGATTAGGAAAACTTAAATTATTATAACAGTTTCAGATTTTACCAAACATATACATATATGCACACATTAATTTCCTGGCATTTATGCCATGCCATGACTTTTCTCCAAAGACCCCACAGCTTTTCATAAATTTGAATTTAATTTCATAGTTGTTAATTTTCACAACTGAAGAGTTACAGAAGCACCTGCAATGTTTTTTTGGTATAATTCTACTGCAGTATAGGTATTTAGTAATCTGCAAATTCATGAGGATCACTTCAAAGTAAACCAAAAATCCCTGTGCAAATGTTACACATGGCGAACTTGCAGATAGTGTAAGACGACTGCCATGTACTTTCTAAATCTTCACTTTTTCATGCAAAGTGCCCAATGCCTTTTCATCAGTGCTCAGTGTGTCCTAGATTTCAGATCTTTACCCTCTGGTCACTGTCCTAAAGACCTGCTCTGACATCTACAATTTGTACTTCCTTCCTTTTAATATAGGCTACAGAAACATTGACCTATCTAATTTTCCTCCCATACCTTGCTCTTTATCCTGCCATGCTATGTTGGTACAGAAAGGTTGGCATTGTACAGTCCATCAGCTATTTACCATAGAAATGATACTGATCCCATTGACAAGCTAAACAAATTGGGTTCTATTCAAAGGAAATGGTTGGCTCCTACCCCAATGAAAAAAGAGTAAACCACTATACACATTTTGTATACTTCTCTACCCATAGTGTAGCTATGTAATACAGTCTTGATCAATGAGGGACAGACTTTGCCTCAGAAATTCTCAATGCCGATCCATGGAAAAATAATTCTATTATATCCAGGGCCTAGCCATTTGTACAAAAATCTGCAGGAGTTTGAATGCACTCATTGCAACCCAAGGTCAAATTCCTTGCTCAGTTCCAGATATCAGCCAGATTTTAGATATGGAATCAATTGTTTAAAGTTGCTATATCATGGTGAGGAAGGACCTCCCAACGCCATAAAAAGTATATACGATGATGGCTTTCCCACTCTTGGGGAAAGGGAAATAGCCAGTTATTTCAAGGATTATACACCCACGGTCTGACTTCACACTGGAACTAAGAGACCCAAAAAGCTATCACAACTGCCCTATCATGAGTGAGAGCTTACAGAGACCAAGTAATAAATGGGATCCTGGCTAAGATTCTGGCTCAAGTGGGCCCACAACATCCATAAACCCAACAAGAAATCAGTTCCCCAGTCCCCAAATATATAATTGGAATGGAAATACTTAGCAGTTAGAGTAACTCCCACATTGAATTCTTAGACTATGAAGTAAGATAAAAATAGATTAGTGCCATCAGTAGAGACTTAAAAGAAACAGGACTGTGTCTCTATCATATCTCCACTTCATTTGCCACTCTGGTTTCCACAGAAACCAGATGATTACTGGTGATGCTACAGAGCACTGCAGGCTTAGCCAAGCAGAAATCTAGGCCCAGGTGCTGTACTGGTCATGGCATTTTTCATAGAGCACATTAGTAAAGTCTCATGTACATGCAGTGTGATCACTGACTTGGTAAATATTATTTTTTCCATTTCACTTAGATAAGAAAATGACAAACAGTTTACATTCATGTTAGCTGGACAATAATTCATTTTTAGTTTTGCTTCAGATTTATATTAACTCTCCCACTCTGTCACAATCTAGTCCAAAGCAGTCTGGACCATTAAGGGTTGTGTTCTGTTGGAAGCACTAGATGTAAAATATCCCATGAGTGTAGTAAGCAGGCATTTTAAGATGAAAACATTTTGTCCTCCTTTGAGCGTCTTAGGATGAGAAGGTATGAGTAAGCTGCATGATGAAATGCCCACACTGTGTAGAAATGGGGAGATTACTCTCTACTATTTGGGTGGGAAGATGGGGAGATTACTCTCTACTACTTGGGTGGTCCCTATCAAAGCACACAAATTCTTAAAAGGGGAGAATCTTTTTTTTTTTTTTTTTGGTTGTGTTGAGAAGGAAGTATGACAATGGAAAAACATAAGAAGGATGTAACCTTGCTGGCTTTGAGGACAGAGAAAACAGACTACAAGTTAAGGAATGTGCAAACCTCTAGAAGCTGGAAAAAGCAAGAAAACAGGCACTTCCCTAGAATTTCCATAAAGGAAGTGGTCCTACCAAGACCTTGATCTTTAATATAGTAAAATGAGGGTCAGACTTCTAATCTACAGAACTACAGAAGAATAAATTTGTATTGTTTTACACTGTTGACTTTGTGGTAATTTGTTATAGTAGCAATAGAAAATTAATACAACTAGAGATAAGATCTGTGGTACAAACATGTTGATATATATATGAGAATGGGGGCACAGTAGAAAGATTTTTGTAGTATATGTTAAAGCTTATTAGAAAACATATATCACGATGAAACACTGAACAAGCACATTGACAAAATGACTTTTCCAGCTGATGTTAGCCAAGCATTTTCATCCACCATTGAAGAATGTACCCTCCAGGCACAAAAAGGGACAAGGTGGCAGAGACTGAGGCTATACAACAGCATGAATTCTTACTAGCTATTGCTGTGTCTGAAAGATCAAGAGTTCAGAAAAAGGCCAACACTGAATTGATAACATAGCAATATTCCTCAAAGGAATCAACCAGCAACCTGATGGCATCTTGACTACAGAGGGCTCAATCCAGTTTGGACTCAGAAACCCATATTCTGAGAAAGAGACACATTTATGAGTATGCATTTACCTTTTCTGCTTTCAAAGGGTGACCCAGAACCACTGTATAGGAGCTTATATAATACCTGATCTAAAGGCATGGAATCTGACACAGCATTGAATATAATCATTAGACTCACTTCACAATGAAAGATTATAGTACACAATGTACCATCTGGAAATAATTGGTCCCATAAAAATCTGGAACAGCTTAGCTTTTTAAATGCACAGCTGAACTACTATCTCAAAAGCAACAATGTGAAATGATGGGATGCTATATTTCCAAATAAAGCATACACATTGAATCTGAGGATTTTATGATTGTCGTGTCCCTGGTAGGAAGACTGCATAGGTCCCAAAATATGGCTACAGATATTTTTATTCCTAAAGATCCGTTAGGGAAATGTGTACTTCCTCTTCCCACATCCCTGGGCTCTTCAAGGTTGGAGATCATCATTCACAAAGTTGACACACTCTTGTAAGGAAACACAGCAATGGTTCCATTGGACTGCAAACTACAAGTTACATCAGGGATTTTAGGACTCCTTGTGTTGGGACCTATATGTGAAAAGGAGAATCGCCATGCTGGCATGGGAAATTAATCCTGACCAGCAGAAAGAAGTAGGGCTTCTTGTATACAACAGAGGAGCAGGATGTGTGAAACCCAGCTGATAAATTTTGGTGCCCCCTGATAATCTCTTGTCCTATTTTAACTGTAAATTTGCATGTACAGCAAGCCCATCCTGAAAACAAAATGACCCCATGAGAATGACATTTTAGATCACATTATTTAATAAACTACCAAGATATACTGAGGTGATAGCTGATGATAATTGAACTTTAGCATGGATGATATAGGAAATAAAGGAGGAGTACAGCTGCAACCCCAAGATCAAATTCAATGATTAAAACCAGATTGTTCTTGGGGTGCCTGGGTGGCTCAGTCAGTTAAGCGGCCTACTGCGGCTCAGGTCATGATCTCACAGTCTGTGAGTTCGAGCCCCACATTGGGCTCTGTGCTGACAGCTCAGAGCCTGGAGCCTGCTTCAGATTCTGTGTCTCCCTCTCTCTCTGACCCTCCCTCATTCATGCTCTGTTTCTCTCTGTCTCAAAAATAAACATTAAAAAAAATTTTTAAAAATTAAAAAAATAAAACCAGATTGTTCCATTAATACCTGTCTGTTTTCCTTGAGGAAAAGAGGTACATGGATGGGAGAGCTATGGGGGAGCTATTCCCAAATTTTCATGTAAAACAGATCTTTTTCATAAAAAGAATGAATTATAGCAGCCATGAAAATGTGCATCTCTGGTCTCCTGCTTCAGGGCGTGTAACTGACCAACAGCCCGAGGTGCTGCCCTCTGAAATCACTAGTATATCCACACTGATGCCCATGGACTACGTCCAACCAATGAGTGAGCATGCAGGCCTGGGTTTTTTAGTTTGTTTTTTTGTTTGTTTTTTTCAGAGATATAGGACACAGTCATTGGGTGACTTTGACTTGAAGAATCCCAATCAGCTTGACCAAAGTTAGTGTTGTAATCTGTGATTCTTCCAAACCCAATCACATTTCTTTCTTTCCCTTCCTAGGGGATGAATACCATGACAGTCTCACAACTTTCCCACCTCCTGTGACTCTCTCTCCTTTTCCCCTCAAAAATATTTCCTCCAATAAATGTTTTACACAACTAATCCTGTGCTAGTGTCTTCTCAGAGGAAGCGAACGAACACACTGTGTGTGAAAGTACATGCATACACAGGCACACATGCACACACATTCACACACACTTATCCTTCTCCAGCATTCTTTTTCACCCAAAAATATGATTTAGAGATCTTCCATATTAGTTCTTAGAACTGCTTAATTTTGGAGTGCCTGGGTGGCTTAGTCCGTTAAGTGTTGTACTCTTGGTTTTCACTCAGGTCATGATCTCATGGTTCATGAGTTCAAGTCCCACATCAGGCTCTGCACTGACAGCGTGCAACCTGCTTGGGATTCTCTCTCCTTCTCTCTCTGCCCCTCCCCCACTCACTTGCTCTGTCTCTAATAAAATTATTTTAATGTTTATTTATTTTTGAGACAGACAGAGAGAGAGAGAGAGAACAGGGGAGGGGGCAGAGTGAGAGAGAGAGGGAGACAGAATCCGAAACAGGCTCCAGGCTCTGAGCTGTGAGCACAGAGTCTGAAGTGGGGCTCGAACTCACAAACTGTGAGATTATGACCTGAGTTGAAGTCAGACACTTAACTGACTGAGCCACCAGGTGCCCCTGTCTCTCTCTAATAAATAAACTTAATGAAAATTAAATTTTAGAACTGCTTTTTTAAAAACATGTGTATAATATGGCATTGTATAAATGTATTATAGTTCATTTAATGAGTTATATTGATAGAAATTATATACACTCTTTTATTGTATTAACATTGCTCCTATAAGTCTTAGTTTACATACACCATTTTGCTAATATGCATTACTATATATTTAGAATAAATTTGTGGAAGTACAATTGCTGGACTGTACAGCTTCTCAGTTTGTAAATTCAAGCTTTCCTTTCTCTATGGAAAATGTATGGGATTATACAATTAGGATTTTCTTCTCTTCCATTATTTTATTTCCTGCCTTCATAGACACCAATTACTCATACACTTTGGAACAGTTTTCAAATCAATCATTTTCTTCTCAAATCCCTTATGAGTCACTATTCATTTTCATTCTTATCTCAAGATTTCTGTCCATGCCATTAACTGTGTTTGCTCAGCAGTGCCTGTTCCTTCTGCTGCTTCCAAAGTGCCATTCATTTAGAGAACCTCCCAAAGCAAATAAGAAAGAAAAAAAATGAATAAGAAATAAGTGCACATTATAACTCAAGTTGAATCAGACAGATCCAAAACACTATCTGAGGATGACTCCAAATACAAATACTATAGAGATCAAAGAGTGACAGAAGACACTGGGAGAGCAGGCCTGTGACTATAGATCTGTGATCACAGATCTCAGGCAAAGCTAGTAGAAGGTAGTAAATGAGGTGTACATTCCGTTTAGGTACAGCCTAATGTTACCTCCTTCTTTTGACTCAATAGCCCCTGTGGACTAGGATTCTCTCTCATTCTCTATCTGGAGTATTTTAATAGTTTCATCAATACTCTGCTTTCATTTAAAGCTCCAACTTAATTGGCCCCTTGCCTACCAGTTCTATATTTTATCCTTACATTTTCCCTCTACTTCCTCATACTCACTTTTAACTCATGGCCTTATTGCCTTTATTTCCTCTGACTGGAACATTCCTCCCACTGACTTTTGCATGTCCAATATCATGCCTCTCAAATGTGTAAAAAGTATATGCATTCTACCTATATAGTTGAGCTATAAATTCTGAGATATTCCAATAAATTAACTCATTAAATTTCAGGGATAAAGAAGTCTACACTTGCATAGTACTTTCTACTTTATAACATGCTTTCATGTAAATCATATCACCATGTTCCTTTATATGAAAAACATTTATTTCCTACAACCTCTCTGTCAAGATGATCAAACAAATGTGTCTCTTTGCCAATGCTGAGGGTACATTCTTGGCAAATGCTATCCACCCAAAAGGAGTGCTTCAAGCTTTCTCTTAGGACCCTGGCCTTACTGCAAATATCTAAAACTGATTTCAAGTTCTCCTTAGTTTCATAACACTTCAATAATTCAGCATCATTTTCACTGGCCACTGCCCTTTGTTCGACCCTACATAAAAACCTGTATTTTCTATCTTCTTTCTGCTGAAGAAGCAACTCAAAAGACAAACATCAAAGTCACAAAAAGCTTCTTATTCATAGATTGTATGAGACCTATCACATCTTTCCCCAGTACCTCAAGGAAATATGTGTAGACCCATCCACATAGCAGTACCTAGTTCAATTATGCTTCCAAATTTGAACAATAGCAATTAAAGGAAAATAGTCCAGGTCTTCTGGATAGTACCTGACATATTTTAAGGTAGCCTATTATTCAGTAGATAATATATTAAAAGTAATATGGTATTTTCTAAATGTCTACTTAAAATCTTCAAACAGAATTTCTGAGTTAAAATCTTGATGCTGTTGATAAATCCCATCATTCTATGTAAGTTCAGTTTATTCCTAACTTTTACCCCAAATCAATTTTCTCTATATCATATTGGGGTTTTGACCTGAAACACAAAACTTCATCATTATAGAGATATTAACCAAATTTCTGGTTCTTCCCTTTGTAGGCACACAGTAGGATCTAAAAAGGCTAGGAGTAGCCAGTGAAAAGCGAGCTTTCATGGGCAGTCTTTAAAGTTAATGGTGTAGGGGCGCCTGGCTCAGTAGGTTAAGCATCTGACTTCAGCTCATGTCATGATCTCATGGTTTGTGAGTTCGTGCCCTACATTGAGCTCTGTGCTGAAACTGCAGGGCCTGCTTGGGATTCTCTCTTTCCTTCTCTCTTACCCCTCCCCCACTTGCTCTCTCTCTCAAAATAAATAAATAAACTTTAAAAAAATTAAAAAAAAAAAAAACTTAATGGTGTACATTCACACAGTCCCCCAGAGTACCAGGCCATATTCCCAGGAGTAAAGGCTCAGTCATTCTGAATCCTTGTATAAGGACACTGACAGATATGTAACGTGAGAGAAAAATAAACACTTGTTTTAAGAAACCAATATTCTCAGGCTTTTTGTTACAGTACCACAATATAATTTCTCTTGAGTGACTCATTAATGAAAATGAAAATTAATCATGTGTTGCAAGTAAAGTGTAGTAGACTGACTAATGGCCACCCAAAGATATGAGGTCCTAAGACCCAGAACCTATAAATGTTGCAAAAGAAAAAAACATCATTGCTGATATAATTCAATTAAAGATCTTGAGGCTAAGAGATTCTCCTGGATTATCCAGCTGGCTCTAAATTCAATCAAAGAAGTCTTACAAAGTCTGAGGGTGATTTTACACAGACACAGAGAAGAAATATATTTAAATGGAACAGAGAAAGATGTGAAGATGATGGTCTTGAAGATTTGAGTGATGTGACGACAGTCCAAGGAATCCCAGTAGCCAACAGAAACCAAAAATCCAAGGAATGTGTTCTCCCATCAAGCTCTTCTGGGAGAATGGCTCTTCTGATACCTTGATTTAGTGTAGTGCTCTTGACAGAGCTTCTAGACTCCAGAAATGTGAGAAAATAATTTCTGTCGTTTGAAGACATCAAGTTTGTAGTAATTTGTTTTAGCAATCAGGAATCTAATGCAGAGGGTATATATTTCAATAAGCAAGCATTCCTAAATAAAATTTGTCTTTAAGTTTTTCCTTAGGGTAAATATTAACCTCACATAAATTTATTAATATTGAATAACTTAGTAAGTATAAAATAGGACAAAACAATAAAAATGAGCTTTCTGGTTTATAGTAAGTGCTTTATTTTACATTTAGAGTAAAGAGATGTTACAAAATACAATATACATACACATGTAATATTACCTCTCAAACCTGTTTTCAATACTGGCACTCTTAGTATACTGTAAGCGGCACTTTAAACAAATTATATTTCCATGTAAAGCCTTCTGGTAAAAGTGATCTCAATATAAATTGATAGAAAATATAGAAAGATTTTAAAAATATTTAATTCTGCTTTCTCTCAGTGTAGGTTTTCAGAGGTCTTTCACTAATCATTGCTAAATGCTTCCATCTGCCACAAATTACTGAAGAGTTTATGTTACTTCAGATCTCAAAGGAAGACTTTTCCCATGAGGAGAAAGACCTTATGTGTACAGTGGGGAAACAGATCTTTGCTTTAAACAACCCAAGTCATTCAAATACCACTGCCTCTGAATTAAATTATTGGTGATAATGGCTCTATAAAAAGCATAAGGATGAGAACCTTGTGTGTCACTTTCACCAATGTGTCATTAAAGCTTGGAAGACAGCATGACACCCAGTAGATATTCAGCAAATATTTATTACATTACTTTTTAAAAACCAAGGTGGAAATTATAGAGCAAAATGTAATTTTCATCTCTGGATATTTTGTTTCTTATTTAGGATATTCCCATTGTGATGGTTAATTTAATGTATTGACTGGAGAATATTTTTTAGCTGAGACTAACATTTAAATGGTGAACTTTGTGTAAAGCAGATTGCCCTCCATAATGTGGGTGGGCCTCACCCAATCAGTTGAAAGCTTAAAGAGAACAAACAGAGTAGCCTACCCTGAGCAAAAGAGAACTCTCCAGCAGACTGACTTCAGACTTCATCAGCATTGTCAATTCTCCTGCATCTCCAACTAACTGGCCTTTCAATTAGAACAGGAACACTGGCTTTCCTGCATCTCCGGCCTGGCAGCCCACTACAGATTCTAGACTAGCCAGTCTCTATAACCATGTGAGTTAATTATTTATAATAACATAATAAATCTCTCTCATCATATATATTTATTTAATTTAAAATAGTTTGTAATAAAAATATAATAAAGTAATAAATATTAAATTTATAAATAAATATAGATTTCATTTCATTTACTTATTTAACTCTTACTGGTTCTATTTCTCTGGAGAACCCTGGGTAATACATCTTTAAAATACTTTGTAAAGGAATGTTCTGGAGCTTACCTGACCAAGCAGAATGATGATGTAAAATTGACCAGTAGCATCAAACCTATTGCCCATTCTCCCTTTTCATGTCTCAAAGAGCTTTTCCACCACTTATATCTTCCCCCCCCCCCCGCAAATATATTCTGGAATATCACTGTGACATTTCTGGATAATATCCATTTTTATACTCTCCTAGTTTAGTTTTGTCTGCTTGTTTGTTTATTATACTTTTTCTCTAATTTTTAAAAATGTATATTCATTTTTGAGAGAGAGAGAGAGAACCAGGGTGGGGCAGAGACAGAGGGAGACACAGAATCCGGAGCAGGCTCCAGGCTCTGAGCTGTCAGCACAGAGCCTGAAGTGGGGCTCAAACCCATGAACCATAAGATCATGACCTGAGCTGAAGTTGGACGCTTAACCGACTGAGTCACCCAGGCGCCCCTGTTTATTATACTCTTCTTATTACATTCACCCTAATTTGTCTTTTCTGATGCACCTGGAGTTGTAGTGTAAAAATAACAAGAGGTCAAGATGGAAGGACAAAAACCAGTTTTCTAGTCCCATTTCCATTGTTTATCACTGCTTTGTCTTAGGTACCAATTTCCTCATCTGTAACATGTAACACTTGCCCTGTATACTCCTAGGATTGATGGGATAATTAGATAAAAAGATGTATGCTAATATAATTTATAAATACCTTTATAAGTCAAGGGAATTAATTTTATTACCTCAGGGCTCTGTGTTTTGCTGTACCATCAAATGTACAGCATCATATGTACCATCATATGTATATGTACATTCGAATATATATATATACACACACACATATATATTAAAATAAAATTGAAATAAAATGATTAAACACAAGGAACTGATTTTGTTCAGGTAGAACACTAAAGGTTTTCTAAATTGCATGATACACCTTTCCTGTTTTCTCTACTCATGACTCACTATCTTTTTCTCCTTCCTCTTTATAGATTTGGTTTCTTCATCTTCAAAATTTTCTTTTGTATTGTGAATTCTCCTTTCACTCCATTTCACTTCCATCTATATGCACACATATTTCTTAATTTATCTTTGATACTTCTAACTTTTTCATATTTTTGTATTTGAATGCCAGAGAAGGAAGCACATTAAAAATAATTGTACGTCTGTGGGTTTGTGTCTCCTCCATCAGTCTCAGAGACAAGTCCCATCTATCTATAGGAAATATCTGTAGTGCTTGTCCCTTTCCTTCAAATCTCATTGGCATCTGGCACATGAGAGCACTGCAGTAATTTCACAGAAAGGCTGTCAACTATGACATGAGAAAACGTGTATGTCCTTTCTTGCTACAAAAAGCCCAAGGCCTAATGACACCCTAAATGCCTGGAGAAAGCAAGTGATGGCATGACTGCCAATAGAGGTTGCCTGTTGTCAAGTATTAGATGAAATGGCCGGAAGATCTCAGGAGGAGAAACCGCCCTCGTGGGTAGGGCACTTTCTGCTCATACACACACAAGCACGCCAGCTATTTTATAGAGCAGTTACTACCGCAATACTTAGACTATGCAATTTCAGTATGACAGAGAACTCGAGGGATTGCTTTTCCCCACCGAATGGAAAATGCGGAACAGAGTAGAAAAACATATCCCTTGCAATTTCTTTTCATAAAAGTAAAATACTACTTTGCACTAAGTGATGTTTTGTCCTTTTCTCTCCTGTACACTGGTTTCCATTCCTTTCTGCCTCTTGCTTTCACCGTTATTTACCTCTGTCTCCATCATCATCAGTATCTATTGTCTATAACATCCACCTCTTCCACATTCAATTATGCATTAATTTGCATCACTTCAAAAAAACCATCTTTCTCCCCTCAATACTGCTAATTTCCTTCCTTCCTTTGACATTTTCTTTTTCATAGTGAGAAGCCTCTAGTGAATTCTTTGTTGACCTGCATATTACTGCTGGATATTTGGAACTTTTCATAGGAATTCCTGATTGGGAGGAGGGGTGGTAACAGATTTAACTGGGAGAATATTTTTCTCCCAGTTAAAGAGAGAGTCTCACATGGGACTGACTCAGCATAATTTTGTCAGAATTGATTCACAATAATTTGTTTCCTCCAGACATTGTTTTCTTTTTTCCATGGGATCTGGGAGTTCCTGCCTCTAATTCATGAGCTTGGAGCCTTCTCTCAGAGTCTAAGGACTTATAATCTCCTCCATTCATCAATTATCTTCTGGTTTTGTTGCTCTTAGTTTTATTCTAAGCAGCTTTTTTTATTCACTTAGTACTCTCAATGAGCCATGTCAGATTTTGATTAATGTTCCTACATGCATGCTTTAATGTAAAATGAAATTTCATGTATTTTGAATATTTGTAGTTTGTTTTGGAGATTAAAACTTGATTTTTATAAGGTATTTTGAAATAGGTCATATCTTATATATATACTCTTTTCAACCACAAAAGAAATTACAGTGTGAGGAAACCATGTGAACAAACTTTGAAGACTTTAGGGCTTTATCATTATGGGCATAGGCACCGATCAAAGGGTTTTGTGTAGTGGAAATTCACAATCAAATGCACATTTTGCATTTGCATTCAGTGATATATAGTGGGATGTTTTAAGAAGCAAAGAGAGGCTCCCAAGGTGGAATGCTGCTAAGGGATCAAATGACTCATTAAATCAAACATAGGCCATCAGTAACTTTAAAAAGGGTAGTGGAGGCAGATAAGAAGTCAGATAAGAAGGATTTGAGAGGTGAGGGGGAAAAGGGAAGTAACGTCTAACTTGAATCATAAAAATTAAGATTCACAGCCCTTCAATCAATTCCCAGAGTTGAACTAGTTGACAGACCCAATGCCCCATGGATGAAGAGGAGGTGGGGATCCCTTGAAGAAGGATCCCATTACACTGCCAAAAATGCATGCTGTTAATCTTTCCCCCGCCTTCCCCAAAGGGATTTATGGCCTTTTGCCAGAGCAACTAGATGCTGGGAAAAAGGAAATAATCAGACCTTTTGGGGATTGCTGAACACTGGCTCTGAACTAGCACCGATTTCAGGAAACCCCAAACATCACTGTGTTCTACCAGTGATGGGGCTTATAGAGGTCAGATGATCAATGGAGTTGCAGCTTAGCTCCATCTCACACTGAGCCCATTGCCTTCTAGAACCCATCCTATAGTTATTTTCCCAGCTACAGAGTACAGAATTGGATAGACATACTGGCAACTGGCAGACTACTCACAGCAGGGATTCTTCTCCTTGTTGTTCACCATTTTTACTCAATTTCAATTCTCACACTGAAATTTCAATTCTGCAGGACATTAATCCTGCCCTGCCCTGCCCTGCCCTACCAAATTATCTTAGATCTCTTTATTATGTGATCCCATAGCAGCTTCTCAATTTCTCCTTTATGCCATTTTGTTACCCGTAACTTTTTAATCACTGGCTATTTTTAAGTGTTGTCTTATCTGCTAAATTGTACACTCCAAGAGGGTAGGGACCTATTTGCCTCATTCATAGCTAGACTGTAAACATGTGTACAGTATGTTTCAACAGGGAGGACATTTAATCAGTGTTTGTCAACCGGATGTCAGCATATATCATTTCAACAATTTCTTTTAAGCTTCAGCCATGTGCGTGTGTGTATGTGTGTGTGTTTATAATAGATATAGATGCAGATACAGATAGAAATATAAAGAGATATAGATAATCACTTTCTACTTTATTCCAAGTTTCCTGTTTTCTGCTCATTACTTGACTGTCTTATCAAGACTTCCATCACATCTTTGATTCACTCTTAAGGATGATCACTCACTGCTCTTTGTCTCCATCTTGCTTTTATGGTCCCATTTGTACTTGGAGATGGTTCTTCTCTATTTAAGTCAATCTTGTACTTCTCTTTTTTCTCTTAGATATCTAAGATAGGAGAAATTGCTTGACTAGAGCTGAGGAATCTTGGAAGGCTGATAAAGAGGAAAACACTTCCGACATTATACAAAATCTGTAAAACATTCCAGTTCCAGGCAAGTGAAAGATTCCTCAGCCTTAGGAAACAGGCTTTAATACTTTCAAACCATTTCTTTCTCCCCAGGTAAGACTTTTTGTTTGTTTGCTTTAGCTTTTCTGATTCTGTCCAAATTTGTTTTTAATTCTAAACTCTTTCTTATTGACCTTGTACTGTCTCATCTTTTCCTATCATAGTTTTGTTTGTTTGTTTGTTTTTTTAATTGATTGGAGCCTCACCTCTACTAACTCACTTCCATAGTACCTTACCATTGTATCATTCTCTCCTGATCTATGTGCTGAATCCTGTGAAGTGTTTTGTGGAAAAATATATTACACATCTTCTTGTAGGAAAAAATTTTTCCTTTGCTTCTGTTTTTCAAAGAAGAATCAAACTGAAACATCTTACAAAGAGGAGATTCTTTCAGTTAATAGTTTGTGTTATGTTCAAGAGCAAATGAACATGTTAAAAACAACATAATTTTAAATCAATTCAAATAATTCTTCTCATTTTAGTACCTAATGTAAAAACTGAGCTGCTGAATTCAGTTACAACATATAATTTATACATATTATCTATCTTTCTATTTATTTGCAGATTACATTATTAAAGAGTTTCCTGTTCTCACCGCATTCACAGGATGCAAATGAAATGCTAAAGTATTCCCATTATTTGGAAGAAAATTTCTGAATGTCACTGATACTTGGTTTCAGAATCAGTAGTAATAAATGCATGGACCAAACTTCCACATTTAAGTCACTGTAAATTTTATGAAAATTTCTGAAAAGATTGTGATGAATTGCTCAGGTCGCTTTATAACCTAACTCTGAGTTCCCTGTTTCCTACACTCTAAATATAGCATCAGAGATGTTATCGTTTAAGTGTGGCATTTCCAATCACTGCATTTGTAGATAAAGTATATATTCTTTGACGGAGAATATTCACCTTTGATTATTCATATAGTATAGACAGTCGATTATATATAATAACTTGTAAATGGCAGAATTTTATCTGTCACTTACCTGCAAAAGAAATTTTTCCTTGCTAGCCAATACATGTTTACTTATTATAAGCGGCCCTTGCAACTTTCATTAAAGAAACATAACTAATGCTTTGTAGGTAAATTCCAACCTGGAATTTTCAAGGTGGTTTAATATTTCTTAGATGTCTGTAGTATGTACTGAATAGCTGATTTGTTTATCTGATGTCTCTCCATGTTTTAACAGTCTCATAAATGGAAAACTTGCATTATTCTTCTTATACAAGTAATTGTTCCTTACTTTAGAAGAAAAAAAAATTAC
Source organism: Panthera uncia (assembly GCF_023721935.1). Lineage (NCBI taxonomy): Eukaryota > Metazoa > Chordata > Mammalia > Carnivora > Felidae > Panthera > Panthera uncia. The sequence goes on along the minus strand of NC_064811.1, from coordinate 46,458,460 downwards.
AGATAAACAACCACACAATCACCTGTAAGTTTACCTCACAGACAACCAGCTAAGTTTTTGCATGTAATATTTTGATTTTTTACTTTTTTTTCTAATCCTACCAATAACTTATAATGCAATAGTTGCTTAATACAAAGAATATTTATTTTACTTAAATTCTCCTCATCAAGCAAAGATGTATAAAAAAGAGGTAATGCAAGTACACAAAGAGACAAGCAGATAAAAACATCTTTAGGTGAACGAAATCTAGTGTCTGTTCAATAAGTATATAGTCCAAGTGAAATATCCACTTATTATCATTATGTTCAGTTCCAAATGATACTTGGGATAGTTGGGAACATTTGGGATACATTAGTGAATGAAAGATACAAAAAATTCATTATTTCCTGGAAATGACCCTTTAGGAAAGGACAAAGACAATAATTAAAATTGAATATAATTTAAAAAGTTGTGCCTGGTTGGTTCAGTTGGTTAAGCATCCAACTCTTGATTTCGGCTCTGGTTGTGACCTCAATGTTCGTAGGATTGAGCACTGCGTTGGGCTCTGCATTGACAGCATGGAGTTTGCTTGAAATTTTGTCTCTACTTCTCTCTCTCTCTCTCTCTCTCTCTCTCTCTCTCTCTCTCCCTCTGCCCATCCTCTGCTCATGCATATGCTGTCTCCTCTCTCTCTCTCAAAATAAATAAATAAACTTAAAAAAAAAAAAACTTAAAAGAGGTTATGTATGTTAGAAGGTGATAGGTACTATGGAAAAATAAAACAGTATCAAATGGGTCTGAATCATAGTGTAGTGTTGGAAGGGTAGTTAGCTCATAATTTAAATAAGGCATTTACACCAGAGCTCATTCAGATGATAATATTTAAGCAAACATATGAAGGATGTGAGTCAGTTGACCAAACAGAAAACAGCCAATGCAAGTTCCCTGAGGTGGGAGCATACAAGAGGTCAGTGAGATGGCAAGTAAGGTGAAATAGTAAAAACTGAGGTCAAAGAGGGAACAACACATGGTGTAGGGAAATAAATACAGGTAGAAATTTCTAAAATACTTAAAGAAACACAGTGCATGCTGAAGAAAAGTAAAGTAATTTTGGTGTAGGTCCATTTAGAATACAGAAAAATAAATTTACATTTCCAATCTTCCAGACATTTACACTATGGAGCACAGCTACTTAAAGAACAAGACTTTCATGTTTGAACATGATCAGTAAGATGCTCAGTGACCGTCTTTCAAGAAGATGAGGACCAAGGTAACCAATGTTCTCACTGCTAATATTCTATGAGTTTTTGAGGAAAACATTTGCTATTAATGGCTGGTAGGACAGAAACAGATACTATAAGTCTATCTCACTCTACCTTTTCTGAGTAGCATAATAAAAATTATATAACAAAAATATCAAGCAAGATCAAGTAGGAGAAAATATAGCCATTTATATTTTATTACATGAAATATAATCTGAATTAGTTCTGGGGTTCCTCTAGTGGAAAGATATAAATTTCTATTGCTGTTTGGTAATGCCTGATAAAATGAATATTATTCAACAAAGTCAGATAAATTAACAATTGGACAGAAATGGTAAAATGTTTTAGTGTAATTTTGACTTTTCATTTCTGTCTCTTTTTAAAGAATAGGATACCTCTGAAGATAAATTGTGTTATTCTGTGCCCACTGTTTGGTTCCAGACTTAGAATATGGTAGACAGAACTGCATTATTATTAACATAAAACCTTAATCAGTAGCCCATCAGAATGACTCCTTTTTTAAAATGTAGATTACCTAATTCCCCTTCAGAAATTCTAATTCTATAATTTAAAGAAACTGCCCCATATCATCTATATTAATTTCTATATCTTTTAACATTTTATCTTTTTGAAGATGTGAATAAGGGGAAAGAAAAGACCTCCATAATTCTGTAAAGAATCTCACTGCAAATCAAGAGAATTAAGTTGGATTAGGAAGTTCAAAAGAATCGTTTACATATATTAAAAGTAATGACACGTATTCCTCAGAAATCAGATATAAGTTTCAGTTTCAGTCTTTACTATCACCTGTGGGTAGTGACACTAAAGATCACTACAGGTCATCAATATTCCAGAAGCAATATGGTGGCACGATAAAGAGCATTGCCCAAGTGATCACTGAGCAAGGATCTCAAATCTTAGATATGTCACTGTTGGTATTTCCCTGGGCAATTGATCCTTCCCACCCTCAACTTTGTATCAGGAGACAGGAGGAAACTCATCTAATTTCCTCACAGAGCTGTCTGAAGCATTAAATGAATTGGTAAAGGTAAAGCCCTTGGTTATGGGCCTGGCGTAATGCAGGCATAATGTATATTCCCTATTTTATATACAATAGGAGAGTATTTGTCAATGGCTGTTAGACCAAAAATGAAAACAAAAACAAACAAAAGTCTTCTAATAATTTCCTGTTTGTATATTTTAAAAAGATTTTATATGAAAGGAGAAATTTTGAGAATCTGAAGGTTCTTCCTATTCCCTTCAGATGTTTTTCATCTTTTCTGACTTTGAAGAGTGCACACCCCATAGGAGTACACAAACATACAGGCTAATCAACTCTAGTTGCATTAGGGGGGTCTTCCTTCTCTCATGTAAACGTGACTTCAGATTTTTACTCATAAACATTATCTAAGGTTAAATACATAAATAAATGGTCCACATGCTTCTCTCTTTTACGTGTTTTAAAAATGTTCTCCCTAAAATGTAAGGATGAATTTTGTTACATAATAGAGATAAAATTCTACCAAAAAAAAAAAAAAAATTGATGGTTCAATTGTCTCTATACATCACAAGGAAAAAGAACCAGGCTTTGAGAGCTGAGACTATTATTTTAAGAGTCCTTCCTAACAGAACTCCTGGTTCCAGTTTCCCATTCACTATTTAATGTTAATACACAGGGTAAGGGTCATCAGTGAAGAAAAGCCATATTGAATACAATTCCTGCCCACCCCACGCCCTCACAAATGCTTGCTACACATCTCTATTTCAAGTAAGAAAATTGCATCCTTTGATTTCAATGTTTCCTGCTGAGATGCATGAGAATAAAAGCAATATTGCAGGAAGGTTGTCAACAAGAGTACTTTGCCATCTATTTAGCTTAAGTATGTCAATAAGAATATAAAAGCACATTTTCTTCAAATGTGTAAATCACAGTAGAAATGTTCCTTCTGTAGATTGTCATACTTTTTAAAAGATGTATATGTCCAAAATACACTGGACATTTTAGATAGCTTTGTCCTAAACTTTTCATTTTTATCGTTACCAGTAACCAAGAAAATGACTTTCTTACATTAATATAGATTCTTCCTTAATTTAATAATCTTTTATACTTGAGAATGGCCATCAAATATTGTTTAACTTTTTTTTTTCACTTTGCCATTTACCTGATTATTTTCTCTCATCTTGGGGTAAAGATTTCCTTCAATTATTAAAAAATTTCTATTTCTAAATTATGATTTTTATACCTTATCTTATTATGATTTTAATGTCTTTATTTTCTTGAAACTTCCATTTTTCTTTTACTGAAAAGGATTCAAGCATACTCTGAATGCCTTGAAAAGAGAAGCCTGGCATGCAAACCACTTCTAATTAATGTGTACTTTGAAACCAAATTGTTTTTACAAATGATGGCATCAGAAAGACTTCTAGTCATGGCTAGGAGCTAAATGATATTCCAATATATTTATAACCTGCAAAGGTACAATATTTTAGCGCAGGAAATAGAGCAAACAGAGAAACTTATTTTTAATGAATGGGACTTTCAGTTTTGATACAGATGGTAAAAGATGGAAAGATCTTTTGGCAAAAGATGAAAACAGATCTTTTCCTTTAAAAACTTAATATTACTGGGGTGCCTGGGTGGCTCAGTCAGTTTAGTGTCCAACTTAGGCTCAGGTCATGATCTCAGGGTTCATGAGTTCAAGCCCCTTGTCGGGCTCTGTGCTGACAGCTCAAAGCTTCGAGCCTCCTTCAGATTCTGTGTCTCCCTCTCTCTGCCCCTTCCCTGTTCAATCTCTGTGTCTCTCTCAAAAATAAACATTAAACATTTTTAAAAATTAATATTACTAATAATTAAATAAATGCTCTATTAAGTCAAAAATTATGTGACTGTGGTAGATATGGTAAATTAGCTTTCTCTATATTTGCCAAAACTTCTAGTGGGCCTTGCTGAACTGCATTCACAGGAGAACCAAAACTGCATTTCTTAGGCTCCTTCTGGCTACATTTCTAGCATTCATTTGGAAGGTATTTACCTAAGTCCTGAATTCAGAACAGAGCTAAATGGGGAATACAGCAGGAAAGGACCATCCGTTTTACTTTCGTAGTGCCAGCAGACAGGGAATGGCTCCAGGACCAACAATTCTGAGGGCTCATTCTCTATGTTCATATTGCAGCTATGATATATTTGTGGAATCAGCACTTGTGTTTGGATATGTGTCATTGGCAGTGCTTCCCGATTATGACAGAGGTAGCAATTACCTTGTTGGGTGAGTTTTGCCATTGAAGGCTCACACACAATTTATTCTTCCAACCCTTGGAACATTGTTGTAAGTATTTCATTCCCAATAGCAAAATGCATTCTGATTTAAATATCTAGAATGATTTCTGTTTTCTGTGAGCACTAAATGATATGGTGATCCATAAGAAATAGCACTTATTGATTGAAATGATATGTTATCATAGCAATGTTGCTTAAATATAATTGAATACACAAAATAGACTTCATCTGAAGGATTCTGCTAAAGGAAAAAAAAAAAAGTTTCACTGCATTTACAACCTCCCTGAGTTATAGAAATACAAAAATACATCCTAGAAATTATTTTCAAGCCCTCTCATTTTTCACATGTGAAAACTGAATCCTAAAAAGGTTTGCAATTTGCAGAAACAAAAATAAATTGTGAATAGTCAAAGGAATTCAGACTTAGAACATTTAACAGCTCTTATCTTCACACTTAGAAAATAATTATAGAAGAAAGGATCAAACCAGGCAAGCAGGAAGAAAGGCAGTGCAAACAGAGTCTTATTTGGTGCCTTTCTTCTTTTCAAATAATTTTTTTAAGTTTATTTATTTATTTTGAGAAAGAGAGTGAGAGAGAGAGGCAGAGAGGGAGGGATGGAGAAGGAGAATCCCAAGCATGCTCCACACTGTCAGAGCAGAGCCCAATGTGAGGCTCAAAAGCATGAATTGTGAGATTATGACCTGAACTGAAATCAAGAGTTGGACATTCAACCGACTGAACCACCCAGGTGCCCCCTTTCTTCCTTTCAAAAAAAACTCTTCTAGATATGTCAACAGAAGTGCTTACCTGTATCTTAAATTTTAAAATGTGAAAAAAATACAATTACTTAGAAGATGTTAGAACATTATATTAAGTGACCCTAGTCTGCAATAATTCACTTCCCATGCCTTCCTCCAATTTCTCCTGCTTTGCCACTTCTACCTTTATTTTTTTATGGGATTTTTGCTCAGATTGACTTTATTTTGTAAGGAAACAATCATTTCTATATTAAACTTCTGTGCCCTTATCAAAAGTATCATTATGCATGGAAATACTGAACAAATGTTTAAGAACTTCTCTACACTAAGTAAGGCAGTAGCTCCCCCACCTCCCATGCAAAGTATGTGTCGTCTTCTTCCTTCCTTGACAAGCTAAAAACATAGTAGAAAGACATACAAAGGGCAAACTACACCATGGTATGAAAGAATCAATCACATTATATTGAATCCTAAAAGAATCAGAGAAGACTGACGTGAATCGACTGGTAAGAAAAAAATGTACAAAAAGAAAATATGTTACCATGTGTGTTTAGGTAAGTATTCACTCATACATTGCTATGGAGCCACTACCTTGGCCTTCATGTTTTATGGAAAGGAAGTACATGCAATAGAGAAGTTATTTAATTTTTAAATCTTTGAAAGTCTGCTAATGTATCCCTTCAAAGTGTCTGTACTCTTTATGTAAAAAATCTATGGAAAGAATTTTCTTCTTTTATGTATTTCCTGTTTCTTTTAACTAGTTCACAGTGCATAGGCTCTCTAGGCTATATTATTACTTGAATTGACATGTAAAATTTATTTCTATATTTCTGGGCTAAATTTTCAGGCATGTATCAATGTTAATATATCAATACTGACACTTCTCCCTCATATCTCCTTATATTACATTGTATAGTAAATTCTTTTTACATTTATTTATTTATTTATTTATTTATTTATGTATTTATGTATTTAATGTTTATTTACTTTTGAGAGAGACAGAGACAGAGTGTGAGCAGGGGAGGGGCAGAGAGAAAGGGAGACAGAATCCGGAACAGGTTCCAGGCTCCAAGCCATCAGCACAGAGCTCAACGCAGGGCTCGAACTCACAAACCTTGAGATCAGGACCTGAGAGGCACTTGATGCTCAACCGACTGAGCCACCCAGGTGCCCCAATTCTTTTTACTTTTAGAATTTAAAACTAATGTTTTGTTTTGTTTTGTTTTTACTTTATTAACACAATAACAAGATTATATCTAAGATTCTGTGTGACTTTATCTTCTATCTTATTGTATAGCTATGTTTAAGAGCCTTTATATGTTATAATCTTTTTAAAAATATATAAGTCAAAACTTCTAGTAATCTACTTTAGCTTTGAAAACATTACATGATGGGTATTTATTGGGTATATATATTTATAGATGATTCATTTCCTTTACCATTTACATATATGGTAAAGAAAATGAATCCTCACTAAATATCCTCATACACATCCCCACACATAAATACATCATCAAAAACAACCAAAATAATTCTGGGCACAGCATATGTTAAAGAAAATAATGCCAACAAATCTCATAGCAAGTAGAATCCCACTGTTACTGTTCAGGAATAATCAGAAACCAAAGTAAAACCAGTTTCTTATTTCAAATGCTTACGAATATTTTTTTTTTTTTTTACCTTGAATTCAAGAATTTTTATTTGGGCTGTACAGATACTTTCTGTGTAGCACCCTTCAGGAATGTGGGCAAGAAACACAGCCATACTCTGTGTGGAGTGTACCAGAAGCAGAAAAAGAATATCCCTATTTTCATGAAGAAAGAAAGAAATGTCTATTTATATGTATAATAGCTTAAGTCTTGTATGGATAAGCTTTCCATTCTAGACTTTAGAACAATTCATCTGATATACAATGTTGGTGAAATCTTTTAACAGACTCTATCATTGACTGAAGTTGAATTTATGATCTGATGGAATCAATTAATCTCATATCTTAAAGTTAACATAGGAAGGGGAACAACAGTTTTCCTAGTGAACAATATCAATATTTACTTGGGAGAGAAACACTTTATATATTTAGTAAGTCTCTCTTCAGTTTTGAATCTTTCAGTGCATTTTCCTACCCAAACATTAAGCCACCTGTAAGTCTGGATATGAAAAATAAATCCTTTCACTTTTAGGTTAATGATTTCAAATTTTAAAAATTCAGGTTACCTTTTAGAATTATTTCCAATTCTCTTAATGTTAGTCAGTCATTTATCACCATATAGCACAAAGCTGAGCATAAAATATTGACAAAATTCATGTGCTTTATGAGCAATGCAAGTATTTACTGGAAGAAATCAAACCACAAATGACTAAGGCACTATTACACACTGAGATTATGTATAGAGTGTGAAAACTATGATTGAAAAGCAATTTCGGAATCAGCATTTTCTAGTACAGTAATACATCTCTTTATATCAATTTCTACTATATATCATCTCTACCATCGAAAACAAACCTCTCTGAGGCATGACAGCACCTGATACAATCAGGAAATTTGTGCTGGAATAACAAAATTGCATTGATAAATAAGCTTTCCAGTGTAGTGACTTCTCAATTTTTAGAGTTATTTTTTATATCTGTTTCTGACAGCAAACTTAGTGTTGCACAATTAAAAAGATTAAATGCATTGGCTGATATGACTTTGAAAGACATTCAATTAGAACTTTATAGAGTTTCTAAGCAAGGGGGGAAAATGCGATGCTGTGACACATTTTCAGTGTGTGTGGTTCCCAAACACTTGAAGAAAAATGGTCAGAGTTCAAGGCTGATAGACTAGAACTATTGTAACACTGGCAAATCACAATGCAAACTTTCACTGGAATTAAGGTCAAGTATTTTTGCCTGCTTCTCTTTTTCTCTCAAGTTCTCACCTTTTGTTTATTGCTCATGTATTTTCTTTGAGGTTGAAAAATGGGTTCAGCCATTTGACTTAAACAGATAGGCAGTGATGAATTCTATCATACCCTCTTTTGTTTCATCAAAGCAATAACAATTTTGATAGACCAAACAAGAAAAATATCATATTAGTTGTAAAGAGACAGAAAAAAGTCTGTTTAGTTCATTAAAAAAAAAAAAAAAAAAAAAAAAAAAAGGGTAGAGTAGCATCCCTTTGCTGCTGTGGCCAGTCTTAAAACTCAATTTGATGATGATGATGATGATGATGGTGATGGTGATGGTGATGGCGATGATGACAATGATGATTATAATGATAGAAGGAGGAGGAGGAAAAAGAACTTTTTTTTTTTAATGGCAGGACTGCCCTACCAGCATTAGCCATTTTTTTTAAGCTTGATTATTATAAAAACCCTATGTGGAAGATAATTTCATGATGGCCTAGATTTTCTGCACATATATTTTGAGACAAGTTTTTGAGGAACGATGAGTTAAAACATTTAGAAATTATGATTCTGTATGTAAGTGTAGGGTGAACTTAACTTTATTAATTTTCCTTCTGTTCATTCATCTATTTTGCATTATTGAATACCAACTACGTGTCAGATATTTTGTTTAGCACCAAGTATGCATCAGGTAACAAAACAAAAATTTTACTCACATTGAACTTACCTTTCAGTGTAAAGAAATAGAAAGTAAACAAGCAAAACACCCACATAAGGAACTAGGTTCTTTAGATAAATGGTAGATTCTGGATCTGTGGCAGGGGAAATTTAAGATGAGCCTGTAGTATCTTATACTGCCAGAATATGGGGAAATGCTAAACCAACCAACCAACCAAGAAAAATAAAGCACAGACTGATGGGGTTGTCAAAGTGACACCAGGGCCGGCTAGAAAGAGCCTTAAAAGTGGAACAATTTGAGCACTAAAATAAGTAATGGTAGTATTTTATTGTAACCCAAAGAATAAAATAAAAATTAAAGTTTTTAAGGATATAAATAAAGAATTGAATAATAAATGGAGGACAAGAAACACATGGTTTCTTACAAAGGAATTCTAAAATCTACCTATAGATAATATCCCTTTCAAGAGGTAGAGCTTAATTTTCCTCCCATTAGTTGTAGGCTGCACATGGACACTTGATAGAGTATAGATATATAAACTCCACAATGAAGAAATATGTGAGAAACTATGTTGACCACATTTTCAAGGTTAGTGCCATCAGTGTAAGTCATGTTGATATCATGTATCTATGATATGAAGCTACAAAAGTTCTCCTCATCCCTATGGTATTCTTCCCAAAATCCAGAACCCTAGTCTAATCATAAGAAAACACCAGACATACTCAAACTGAAGGGTATTCTATAAAGTACCTGACTCAATCTCTTCCAAAGGGTCAAGGTCATGAAGAACAAGGAAAGAACTCAGAGATGGGAAGGACTAAGAATACATGATTTCTAAAAGTGTCATGTTATCCTGGACTGGATCCTAGAACAGAAAAGGATATTAGTGAAAAAGCTAGAGAAATCTGAATAAAGTCTCTGGTTTAGTTAATAGTATTGTACCAATGTTAAGTACTTAGTTTTGACAAACTCTCATTATGAATGATGCTAATGTTATAGGAAGTTAAGGGAAATCTCTGCTACCCTTGCAACTTTTCCGTTAATATCAAAACTTTTTCAAAATAAAAAAGGTTTTGTTTATTTTTTTAAGTGAACTATATCTCTCACATGATGATAACTGATATGGAGTTAAATAAAACTAGAGAAAGTGCTAGGGAATGCTTGGTCACAAAAGCCCTCAGTGAGAAGGTAACACCAAAAAAGAAGACACACAAAAAAGAGGAAGACACACAAAAAAAGAAAGAATAATCCACTCAGATGTCTATATTCAGATATCTTCCATCAGGAAGATAGAACAGCCACAGGAAGGGTCCAAACTGTTTGTTTCTGCTGATTTATTCATTTTTAACAACTCCTTATGAACTTAAAGAAAGCAATCTAGTTTTCACACCACTGCTTTCAGTTTTCTTCAGTTCAGTCTTTACTTAAATAGAAAAAATATGCAATGAATCATTTATTTAGTTATATATATATTTTTTTAATTTGGGGGTTGAGGTTGAACTATCTTTCTATTAAAAATATTTTGACCCTTGAATTGTTCATTTTTTATTTTATTTTTTTTTCCATTTTCAAGTTTTTATTTAAATTCCAGTCGGTTAATATACAGTGTAATAACTGACTCTTGAATTTTAAAATAATAATAAAATCCCTTGGATTACTCTAATTTTTCTAAATCCAGTTTAAAATTATAGCCTTTATTTCTAAGCATACGCATATGTATTTTTAAATATTATAATGTAAAGAGCAGTTTATCTTTAAAATAATAAGCCTGAGACTAATGCAATGATAAGCCATCTGGCATAAACATGGATTAGAAGTGCTTGTTATCTGAGTTCTGGCTGTCTCAAAGCTTTACATATTTATTCAATAGCCTCTTCAGACAGCTGCCTATTAGTATATGTTAGAAATAGTGGTTAATGAATATAAGAACATTCATAGTAAGTATTGGCTAGCATCTCATTTGACTAAATTGACTTGCTGGTAATTGCAGTTTTATTTTTGGTCCCAGTGACTATTTTTTTTTTTTTTTAGGTATTAATTGGTTATCATTTGGTTGATGAAATAATTTTGTTTATATTCTTGTCATAGCTATACTGCAAAGCCACCTTTATAGGCAAGTTTTTCAGAATCCCAGAAGTTATCAACACCCTAAATCAAAGTATTTGTGTTCTTCATAATAAATCTTTACTTCATTGCAATTGTAAAAAATAACCATAGATTTAAAAAAAGTCCATTCACTTAAAAATTACAAATCTTGGGGCACCTGAGTAGCTCATTTGGTTGAGCATCTGACTCTTGATTTCAGCCCAGGTCATGACCTCACAGTTTGTGGGACTGAGCCCTGTGTCAGGCTCTGTGGTGACAGTGGAGCCTACTGGGGATTCTCTCTCAGGTCTCTCTGACCTTTCCCCACTCTCATAGGTATGTGCATTCTCTCTCTCTCTCTCCCTCTCAAAATAAATAAGTAAAATTTTAAAATATTATATATCTTCAACCAATAATACTGGGATACTTGAATGACCAGATATTAAGGAACGAAATTGGACTTCCACCTTACACCATATTCAAAAATTAACTGAAAATAATCCAATGACCTAAAAATAAGAGCTAAAATTATAAAAACATTAGAAGAAAGCATATGGGTATAAATCTTTGTGTTCTCATATTTGGCAATAGATTCTTAGATTTGATATCAAAACATAAGCAACAAAAGAAAAAATAGATAAATTGAACTTCAAAAAATGTATCTCAAAGGATATTATCAAGACAGTTGAAAGAAAACCTCCAGAGTGGGGAAAATATTTGCCTAGGATTTGTAAAAAGTATTTGCAAAAATATACTTGATAAAGATTTAGTATCCAGAATATATATATATTTAAAAAAATTACAACTCAACAACAAAAGATAAAAGTCCCATTTAAAAAAATGGGCAAAGGACTTGAATAGACATTTCCCCAAATAATTTATACAAATGTCCAACACTGACATTAAAAGAAACTCAATATCATGACTTCCTAGACAAATACACATCAAAACCACAGTGAGATACCACTTCACACATACTAGAATGGCAAGAAAGAAAGAAAGAAAGAAAGAAAGAAAGAAAGAAAGAAAATAAGTGTTGGTAAGGATATGGGAAAATAGAAAACCATGTATATTTCTGGTGGGAATGTAAAATGATACAATCATTGTAGTTCCTCAAAAAGCTAAACACAGGGGAGTCTGGGTGGCTCAGTCAGTGAAGCATCTGACTTTTGATTTCAGCTCCTGTCATAATCTCACATTCGTGAGATCCAGCCTGACATTGGGCTCTGGGCTGATAGTGTGGAGTCTACTTGGGATTCTCTCTCCCTGTCTTTTTGCCCCTCCCCCACTTGCGTGTGTGTGTGCATGCGCATGCGCTCTCTCTCTCTCTCTCTCTCTCTCTCTCTCTCTCTCAAAATAAATAAACAAATTTAAAACAAAACCTAGACACAGATAATTCTTAAACACTGACCCAGATATTCCACTTCTAGGTATATTCTCAAAAGAAATGAAAATAGGTACTCAAACAAATACTGATTCATGAATGTTCATAGAAGCAATAGTCAGCTAGCCAATAGGCAGAAGCAACTCAAATGTCATCAATGGATAGATGGATAACAAATTTTAGTATTTCCATGCAATGGAATATTAGTCACCCAAAATATAAATGAAGTACTGGTAAATGCTTCAACTTGGATGAATCTTGAAAATAGTATGGTAAGGGAAAAAAGGCATACATAAAAGGTCACATATTGTACAATTTCTTTTCTATGAAATATGCAGAATAGGCAAATCTACAGAGACAGTTAGCAGATTAGTAGTTAACAGAGACTGGGGAGGGACTGATTAATGAGGAGTTCATCTGAGATGATGAAAAATTTTGGAACTAGAGCCGGTGGTTGCATAACACTGTGGATGAACTAAATGCTACTAAATTGTACACTTTAAATGGTTAGTTTTATGTTATGTTAATTTCTAATTCAATAAAAAAAAATAGAGATCTTGAAGTATGATTCTGAGTTGTCATTTTATTTTGTGATTTTTTTTAGAAAAAATCACCTTTAAATTAGAAATATTATCTCCAGATTGAGAAATAATAAACAGCCAGTTTTCCAAGGAAGTAATGATATATGAAATGACCAATTCAATGAGTGATTTAAATGTTGGACTCTGTTTTCACTGAGACTAAGACTATTTTACCTGTTTTAAACTACCTATAGAATACTTATTTCAGTATTGATCACTGAAATCTATTCAGTTTACACATATTATCCTAAATCTCTCTTTTTTTTCTGATGCCACCCAAAATAAAAATGAGGTTTCAGGGGGAAAAAATCTATCTGCAACAGGTGAGTCTTTGTTTTGTCACTACACACTGAGTCTCAAAGAACAATTAGAGATGGGTCAAACCCTAAGTATTTTGTCCCAAATGGGAGAGAAGATAAAGAGCATAAATGGAAAGAGACCAATGTCCACCAACTGACGACTGGGTAAAATAGATGCAGTGTGTGTATACATACATATATGTATATATATACACATATATACATACACACACACACACACACACACACACACACATATATATATATATGTATGTATGTATGTATGTATGTATGTATATATATATAATGGAACGCTACTCGGTGATCAGAAACAATGAAATCTTGCCACTTGCAACAACATGGTTGGAACTAGAATGCACTATACTCAGTGAAATAAGTCAGTCAGATAAAGATAAATATCATGTGATTTCACTCATATGTGGAATTTAGGGAACAAAACAGATGAACATAGGGGAAGGGAAGGAAAAATAAGATAAAAACAGAGAGGGAGAAAAACTATAAGAGACTCTAAAATACAGAGAACAAACTGAGGGTTGCTGGAAGGGTGTTGGGTGGGGGGATGGGCTAAAAGGGTGATGGGCATTAGGGAGGGCACTTGTCGGGATGAGCAGTGGGTGTTATATGTAAGTGATGAATCTCTAAATTCTACTCCTGAAACCCTTATGACACTCCATAAAGAGCACAAAACCAGCACAACAAGCAACTATTTGCTTTTGACTCATTCATATCAAGTTTCCTCAAAAGCAGCTACTGTGCCTTGTCATGGTCTAAAAATTGATATTATTACAATGCCTATGGATCAGAAAGTATTTTGTAGTATTTGTTAGATACACTGATTGAAAACTTTGATCAATGAATTTGGGGGAAGGATGTTAGTAGAAGGTAGAAGTTCCCTAGTTACTTAATAGAATGTGGGGGCTAGGACTGGAGGATATGGCCCTGTAGCATGTATATAAACACTTCTTTGGTTTATTTGATATTTATGGAACCTACCATAAAAAATATTTTTTCTTTCCTCCAGCTTTGACCCTCTTCAAAGAGGTGCTAATATATCTGCCTGAATCCTCACTACTGTCACTATTGATACAAATTACCATTTGTCACTCATGAGGTCTCCTCTGGGTATGATTGCCTCACTTGCTGGTACCACTCCCTCCAACGTTCTAAAGGTGTTCAAGGTACAGTGTTCCATGGAAAAGTGAGATCTAGTGATTTCAGTGTTACATTGCTTTCCATTGTGTCATAATCAGATTTCAGGGGCTTTAATTTCTGAAAGAGATCAATGTTATAATATTTCACTTTTAGGCACACCATTTCCCCTTTCCTGTTTTGCCACAGGATCTGGGGAACCAGCTGGGAAATATGACTGTGTTGGTATTTTTCCTTCATATCTGTCCCTAACAAGCGGCCTCCCAGTCCCTCATCCTAACAGATTTTTCAGGGCCAGATATACCATTTCAATAGTGATCAGGTTTAGGAATGTGTTTCCCTAAAACTTCATTCTAATTTAGTACAGAAATAAAGATAACACTTGCCGAGGACATGTTATAAATATAATTTTCCAGTAGTTTCAGTATATCAAGTGCTTTTGAGGATTTACTTGTAAAATTGTTTTAGAAACAGAGATCTCTCATCAGATCTAACCCATTATTTTTAGTGTGAATGATTAAAACTTTTAAAGAGAACTTCAGTGACAAAGAGAATATGAAAGGAAATAAAAAAAAAAGCTATTGATTTGCAACACACATTGAGGGAAAAACCTGAGATGTGGTATAATATATAAAAAGTAGCTAAAAGAGGAGAAAGGAGCAGCCATAAGGTCCAAAATATATGTAGAGATTTTTAAGACATACACACACTCAGTCAGTCTCTCTCTCTCTCTCTCTCTCTCTCTCTCTCTCCAGGAACAAGGAGTTTATATCTTATGAGAGTTCCAAAAATATCAACTTATCTCTACTTGAAGGCAAAGTGTTTACTACTTTTGCATGACAACCTGGGAATTACAAAATTTTCCACATAGAAATAGTTTTACATTTGGTATTTTATCAAGTAATTTATTTCGAAAGCACCTCAAAAACTAGTATTTGTCCTTTCTTAATATCCCAATGTTCAAAGTTTAATACAATATAAGCTCTGTCCAGGTTGGCACATCTGATTACTCCCAATACACGTTGTCCATTTTTGTTTTGTTTTGTTTTGCTTTGTTTTTAGTAATAGTTCAACTTAGCTGGGTACATTGATAAACAGGTAAAATCTACATTGCCCACTTTCTTGCAGCAAAGTATAACTATGTGATTTAATCTGATCAATGGTATAAAGTGAAGTCTGTGTGCAATTTTCAGGTTATGCTTCTAAAAACAAAGAGACATTCCAGATATTGAAATTCAAGAAGCCAAAAAATAAGAAAGCACTTTTTCTTACACCCTGGGGATGTCATATCTGTTCTGAAATGCTTATACCTTATTATATGAGAGACAAATAATCTTCTATATTGTCTACCATCGTTTTTCTTGGGTCTTTGTTGTAATAGCCAATATATAACTGATACAAGAGACAATAGCTAGGTGACTATTTTGTGGAATGTCTTGGAAATTTAGTTTCTGGAATTATAGAGTCCATAACTATTTCAAAAAAAAATTGCCTTTAAGAAATTTGCCCTCAAGGGGGCTTCAGTTTCACAAAATAAGTCTTATGTTCTTGGATAAGTAAATGCAGAGCTGCATATAAATGTTAGATATTGAGTTGTTATTACCCATAAGTATAAATTATAACTAAATAGTGAGACACATATCTGTTTGTGCTAATGGAGACTGTTAAAAACACAGTTACCCATGAAGTGTTCAGATATAAGAATTCCCCTGTGTGATGGGGAAAGTGGAGTTTTCTCTCTGTAGTTAGACAGGATATTTATCTAAAACAAAATCCCTTTGGGTTGAACATTGGGTCTGGTATTTAGGTGAATGATAGGACAACCTTGTTCTCTGGTACGGCAGAACTGTGAGGCTCTTCAGTGTAATATGAAGACACTGACATCTGTTCCTTCATTACAGAAGTAAAGAAAGCCTCTTGATAGATCTTTAAATTTACAAATCAAATCATTTGTAATCATTACAAACGATTCTCTAATTTACCCTCCATGCTATGTTTCTAATGTATGCAAAGTATTCAATGAAGCTTTATTAAACACTAGTTTAGTTTCAGGGATATTTTGGTGAGTGTAGGATAAACTACGCTTCAAGAAAAATACTGAGCTAGTAATCAGCTTGACAATATGACATATGAGTAATAAAGATGAATCTACAAAAGTCATGAATAAGCAATACTCACAGAGCTGTAGACAGAGCTGTGCAAGACACATAATGGTAGAACATACAAGCATTATGTGAGACTGCCTAGAAGAACTTGACACAGGAAATGACAAGAAAAATATTGGACTTTCTGCGAAATGAACCAAGAACAAGTGAAGAAAGAACTATTCACTTGTAAATCATATTTAGAAGTTTGAACAATTCTGAGGCGCCTGGGTAGCTCAGTCAGTTAAGTGTCTGACTTCTGCTCAGGTCATGATCTCACGGCTGGTGAGTTTGAGCCCCATGTTGGGCTCCATCCACACTGCCAGTGTAGAGCCTGCTTGGGATTCTCGCTCTCTCCTCTCTCTGCTTCTCCTCCACTCATGCTTTCTCTCTCTCTCTCTCTGTCTCTCTCTCTCTCTGTCTCTCACTCTCTCTCTCTTGCTAAATAAATAAACTTAAAAAAAAGTTTCAACAATTCTTAAAATAGCATTAGGGTGTGACTAACATACAAACCACATTTTCTCCCAATATCCCAATATAATAACCATAGGTACATGCTCTGTGTGTATGTCTTTTTCTCCCTTTCTTGTTTTTGATCTCTTGCTCTCTTTCCACATCTTTTCTCTTTCTCTCAAGCTGATTTTGTACAAAATTCTCAACTTTTCTTATGTTCTGTCCTCCTTCATTTTTAATAGTTTATGTTCTTTAGAATCCCAACACTTTTTATCATGTGGATTACAAGCCTGGATCAATTTTGAACAGAGAAAGGATTTGCTTTAGGCATGATAATCACAGAACAAAGAATATAGTCTAAATAGCATGAAAACCTTACCTGAAATGTGTTCACTGTCAAGGATCTGGAGACATTTGTGAGTGGAAGTCTTAAATTCCTCAACATAGTGGAAGACAATCACTGTCAAAGAACAATGAAATACTTACTAAAATAACTTCATTCAATATTACTTATAGCTAATCTAAAGGGAACTATGCACTGCAATTTTGATTGATTTTTTTTTTTTTGAGAGAGTGAGTATGAGTGGGAGGGGCAGAGAGAGAGAGAGGGAGAGAGAATCCCAAGTAGGCTCTACATTATCAGCACAGATCCCAACACAGAGTTTGATCTCACAAACCACAAGATCATGGTGTGAGCCAAATCAAGAGTCAGATACTTAACTGACTGAGCCACCCATGCGCCCCTAGATGTATTTATTTTTTTAATAAAGAATATTAAACTAATGAAAAGGTGGTAGGGTAACAAATCTTTTAGCCAAAAAGGATTTTAAAATTGATTGTAACATATTTTAAATGTGTAGCCTAGTGTTTTGGAGGCGTTTTGGAGGCTACCCTTAATGGTGGAAACCCAATATTGGGCTTTTGTGTATGTGAAACATTCTAGATTGTCTACCCTTTAATTTATTAGAGCCACACTCCATAATAATGTTTTCTATTTGCCAAATTGGGCTTTCTAGCCCCCATCCATTCTTTGCATCAGAGTCCCCTTCCATTTGGGATAACACAACAACTTAGAGGTGCAAAATCACTATTAACAAGAAAACTCTATTTACTATTGTAGTATACATTTCATAATAACACTAGAATTGAAATAGCCGTTTCTCTCTATGCCATTTTTCACTTACAGAGCCTTCTGTGCATTCCATTTGCTCATGGGAAAAAGTAGATGGGCCCAACTGATGAGCGCCTAGACCAAGGCTGACCTCAGGAAGAGGAAAAGGGCAATTTTAAGGCATTTGTCAGACCAAAAGGAGTGAGGAAAGAAAGAAAAGATGCCAAGATGACTATCTAGAAGGTCCAGAATGGTTAACATACACTAGAACGGGCAAGTAATTACCCCATTAACACTCAACTTGAAGAAAGGGATCCATAAAAGGGAGGGGCAAAGTTCAAAGCCTACCACACAATGTCATCTAATACTGAATCACATCCATCATGGCCCTGGACTTTTTTGTCAAGGAAGGCACAATTTACAGGAGTGCACTAGATGGCACAAACTTACTTTCCATGTTTGTTTATTTCTGGCTTATACAGGAACAAACTTGCAAAAAGGCATCGGTTGCATTTGGCCTCACACATTGTCCTTTCATGGACACTTCAGTATTCACCTATCTCGATTTCAAATTTGCCTCTAAATTTATTCTTATTCAGAAATTACATAGCCTCCATTCTATGACTCTGCCTGCTACAGGATTTTCAAACTATTTCATATAACCTAACTACTTTCTCACCCAGTCTGTCTAAAAAATACACTTTTTTTTCTTTTCTCGGCATCAAAATTTTACAAATCTTTTTGATCTTTAAAAGATACACGGGCTCTGGGCTGATGGCTCGGAGCCTGGAGCCTGTTTCCGATTCTGTGTCTCCCTCTCTCTCTGCCCCTCCCCCGTTCATGCTCTGTCTCTCTCTGTCCCAAAAATAAATAAAAAACGTTGAAAAAAAAAATTTAAA